>NC_077230.1:404337202-404512202 GCF_027887165.1 Monodelphis domestica | reverse complement strand
TCATTCATAGACAGTGTGGTACAATGGAAAGACCCCCTGGATTTAAAGTCAGAACATTTGACTCCAATTCTACTACTTACTACTTGGGTGACCTTAGGCAATTTACTTAACTCACTGGCCTCAGTTTACTCTTCTGAAATAATATATTAACATACATATTTATAATATATAATATAATAATAATGTATAATACAATAATAATAAAACAATAGGTGGCAGGATGGATAGAGTACTAGAGTCAGGAAGACTCATTTTTCCAAGTTGACCCTGGACAAATCATTTAACCCTGTTTGCCTCAGTTTCCCTGTCTGTAAGCTGAGCTGGAGAAGGAAATGGCAAGCCACTCCAGTATCTCTGCCAAGAAAACCCCAAATGGGGTCACAAAGAGTCAGACATGACTGACAAATGACTGAATAATAATACCAATAATGGGGTCAATTTAAGAGTCTGCATTTCGTAGATACTTAAGCTGACTCACATATACCCTCATCTGTAGAATCTTAGGGAGTAGAGCAGAAAGGGATATTGTAGAGCATTTGATTCAATCCCCTAGTTTTACAGCGGTAGAAACTGAGTCCTAGAGAGGTTAAATGACTTATCCAAGGTCACAAAAAACTAGAAATAGTAGGGCTAGAAACACTCCTGTTTGGAAGAACTCCCAAAGGTCATCTCAAGCAGCCTTTTAGGAGGAAGCTAGGTTGCATAGTGAATAGAGTACTGGAACTGGAATCAAGAAAGCTCGAGTTTGAATTCTGCCACAGATCTATATTAGCTGTGCTTTTGAGAGCAAATGATTGAGTCTCTCTCAGTTTTCTCTTCTGTAAAATGGGTGTAATAACATCTATCTCACAGGGTCATTGTGGGGATCAAATGAAGCAATATCTGTCAAGTGCTTTGTGAACCTTAAAATGTCACATAATTGTTAGCTTATTATTATTATCATCTCATTTAATTTCTGACTTGCAAACAATGCAAGACCAAAACTAAATTTCCCCAAATAGATGAGTGTCTGTCTCATTGTCAGAGACCTCCAGGATGCAGATGGGTGATAGAGAGATGTGGTAGCAGCCTGTCAATTCTCCTCTATGAGGGATAGCACTAAATGTGTGTGTGTGTGTGTGTGTGTGTGTGTGCGTGTGCGTGTGCATGTGCATGTGTGTACTGGATCTACACTGGGCCCAGGGCTCCTACCTTGGAATAGTGGGTACTGCATAGGGTCTACCCAGAGAAGAGAGGGAGATCTCATTGGTCCTACAAGGTGCTGGGAGCCTGCGCCAGTGTGGGCATTGCTTCTGCCTCCAACTCTCCCCTCATCCAAAATGCATTCTTGTCTCCATCACACCATCTTTTTAATCTTAATTTATGAGCCCACTATAGTGCCAATGAAGACATACTGTACTCCTGCCTGAAAAAGCCCAACTGAATCCCGATGCCACTCGAATACCAAGTAGTAGAAACTTCAGCTCTAGCTGGTAATGGAATGGGAACAAAAGGAGGCTGGACCAGGGCACTGAACACCAGCGCTGACTGAGAAGCTTGGGCCTAGTCGTCTCTTGTTAGTTTTAGCATCTTCTGATTTATTTTTCAATTAATTAAAAACATTTAGAAGCAGCTTAATGAAGGCTTAAAAAATCTATAGCAGGAATTTGATATTTCTCTGGTTCATTGGGTAGACACGCATTCATTTGAATGTGTGTATGTTTTTCCAAAACATATGTGTGTTTGCCATTGGTTTACAGCTCAAATTGCCACCCTCTTTTTAAGGTGCCCGAGAGACTTTCATGGTAGGGTGAATCTTAAGAATATTTTAGAAGCAATCTGGTGTCCTTCCTAATTTACCTTTTGCTTATAGATGGAGGGGGAGACTTCTAGGATCATTGACCTAGAACTGGAAGGGCCTTAGTCCAATCCCTTCATTTAATTTAATTTAATTTAATTTTTTAAACCCTTGCCTTCTGTCTTAGAATCAATACTAGGTATTGGTTCCAAGGCAGAAGAGTGGTAAGGGCTAGCAAAGGGGGTCAAGTGACTTGTTCAGATTTGAACCCAGGACATCCAGTCCCTGGGCCTGACTCTCAATTCACAGAGCTACCCAGATGCTCCCAATCCCTTAATTTTTTTAAACTCTTACCTTCCATCTTAGAATCAATACTGGGTAGTGGTTCAAGGCAGAAGAGTGGTAAGGACTAGGAAATGGGGTTAAGTGATTTGCCCAGGGTCACCCAGCTGAGAAGAGTCCAAAGCCACATTTGAACCCAGGACCTCCCATCTCTGGGCCTGACTCGAAATCCACTGAGCCACCCAGCTGCCCCCAATCCCTTCATTTTAAAGGGGAGGAAAGGGAAGATCCATAAAGGTGAGTGGCTTAAATAAATTCATAAGTAGTAAGTGCTGGGAACCAAACCCATGTCACAGGATCCTAAATCTAGTGCTGGAGGGGACCTCTGAGGCTATTGAGCTCAGTCCTTTCATTTTCCAGATGATACTGCTGAGGCCCAGGAAGCTTATGTGACTTGCCTGCAATCAGGATTTGAACCCAGGTCCTCAGACTCTAAATCTGGCATTCTTTCCACTGAACTTCATCACATCCCTTACTCTAGGGGCCTAGGGACTAGGATATTTAGGAATAGTAAGAGATTCATAAGCATAATATACGATTTCCTGGGACCTTAGTCCACTGCCTGGCACATAGAAGGTACTTAAATTTTTATTGACTGAGGTAGGTAGGGTATTATTATTATTTCTGTTTTTAAAGATGGAGAGATAGAGGCTCAGAGAGACCAAGTGATTTGGACACTCAGGTAGAAAATGACAGACTCAGACTTCGAAACCAGGGCTTCTGCCTCTAGAGTGAAATATTCTCTTCCCACCTTCCTCTATGATGCTTTAACCTGTTCTTGTCCTGTTTCCCAAAACTCTAATTGCCCATTGGAGACATGATGCTAGCTTGGTGCTCTCTCAGCCATATCCTGGCCACCAGTAGTGATGTCCTACAGAAAGACAGGCAGCCACAGCTGTCAGGGATGTTACCTTGGGGAAGGAAGGATGGCAATGACATAGAAAGGTCTTGTGCTACCTGTATATTCTTCATAAGTGACAAGAAGTCACCTCTCATTTAGAGAAGAGCATACATCTGGGGCTGGGAGGGCCCACAGAGGTCATCCAGGCTAATCTTTTTATTTTACATGGCAGGAAACAAATCCACAAATTCTTCTCAGAACGCCATACTGCCTCCCTGCTGTACAAGCAACATTTGCCACGAGTCCTCAAGTCTATATTAAGCTATAGATAGAGAAAGGTCTTTCTTCCCTTGTAAGGCAAAACATCCATGTCACAGGCTTTTCTCATGCCATTTCCACCAGCCCTGATACCACCTGCCCTTTTCCCCCAGGTAGGCATCTTCCCTTTTTCAGATAGTAAACTCAATCTGGAAGCATCTCTGAGGTGGAGGAACCCCAGAGGCTTCTCCTTCTCTCCCCTCCCCTTTCTCATATCCGATCTTTGTCAGGTTCCCTCATTTCCTTCATGACATCTTACCTTCATGTTGTCACCTCATTAGACTATGAGCTCCTTGAGGACAGGGTTTGCCTTTTACATTTTTGTATCCCCAGTGCTCAGCACAGTACTGGGACATAATAGATGCTTAATAAATGCTAACCCACTGAATTCTAGTTCATCAGAATCCCTTTACAATATCTATAGTTTCTAATGATTGAAGACCCATTCCCTCCTGAAATAGCACATAAAGCTTTCAAACAGCTTTCATTTTTAGGAAGTTTTCCCTTATATCAGGCCTGAAATTTGTTTTCCTAAAGCTCCCTCCCATTGCCCTGACTTCTGTCTTCTGGGGTCAAACAAGACAAGGTTAATCTCTCTTCCACATGATAGCTTCTCAAATACTGCTATCATATTAGAACTATGAAGATAGGGAGGAAAAGTGCGGGCAGTATGTGGGAAGACCTAGGTTCTAGAGGCAGTGCACTTGTAATGAAGAGATGTCAAACACATGACAAGGGGCCCACATGTGACCTAGGACCCTGCTTAGTGTGCCCAAACCAGATTAAAATGTAATTGGGAAATATTTAACAAAATAAACAAAAATATAATAAAATATAGTTAATGTTAATTTGTGGTTTTCTAAGTCGGGATCCATTTCTTTTTAAGTTTGACATCACTGGTCTAGAGATCTAAGAGGTTACATAATTTATTCAGGATCAGATATCTAAGGCAGAACTTGGATCCAAATCTTCCTCAATTCAAGACCAGATTTTTTTCCCTTTTGTCCTGTAGCTTCTTTGCAATGAATGTAAGAAAAGACATCCAATTTACCTATCAGTATATCAGAATCTATTCAGTGTAGACCCATTACCATGTGCTCTGCAGTCTCTCTCCTTCCCTTCTCCCCAGCATGCTCCTCTTCTGGGAACAGTAATCAGATAAATACAACCATCACTACTGGAAAGGGTATGACAGTTGGTTACTCGATGACTTTGTTTATTATGCCTAGGACTCCTCAGACCAAAACCATTCTCCTCTGGCCACTGCTTCTCCATCCAACCATCTATCTATCTATCTATCTATCTATCTATCTATCATCTATCTATCCATTCATCTATCCATCTCTCTCTTTATCGATCAATTCTATCTATCTATCTATCTATCTATCTATCTATCTATCTATCTATCTATCTATCTATCTATCTATCATCTATCTATCCATTCATCTATCCATCTCTCTCTTTATCGATCAATTCTATCTATCTATCTATCTATCTATCTATCTATCTATCTATCTATCTATCATCTATCTATCCATTCATCTATCCATCTCTCTCTTTATCGATCAATTCTATCTATCTATCTATCTATCTATCTATCTATCTATCTATCATCTATCTATCCATTCATCTATCCATCTCTCTCTTTATCGATCAATTCTATCTATCTATCTATCTATCTATCTATCTATCTATCTATCTATCTATCTATCTATCATCTATCTATCCATTCATCTATCCATATCGATCAATTCTATCTATCTATCTATCTATCTATCTATCTATCTATCTATCTATCTATGTCTGTCTATCCATCTGTCTATCCATCCATCTCTCTCTCTCTCTCTCTCTCTCTATATATATATATCTTATCTCTCTACCTATCTTTTTCTCTTGATATGTATATATGTGTGTGTGTGTGTGTGTGTGTGTGTGTGTGTGTGTGTGTGTAGCTACATATATTCCATTAGAATTTAAGCTTGGTGAGGGCAGGGACTATTTCACTTTTGTATCTGTACCCCTGGCACATGGAGTTGAAGACTGCACATCTCTCCTTTGGGAGAGGCTCATCCCTCAAAGCTTAGACAATAAGTGATGTGTTTTTTGGTTACAGAAATTCAGGAGGAATGTCTTTTAAGGCATGAAGAGGATTGACATCTGCATTAGTGGAGGGAGTACCCATAATAATGAAATCAGGGACCATAGGCTCATAGATTTGGAATTAGAAGAGTAAGCCAGTCCAATTGTTATTTAACAAAAGAGGAAACACCAAGACCCAGAGCAATGACTTACCCAAGATCATCCCTGTAGCAAATAGCTGAGCTGGCACTCAAACCAAGCTCTTCTGACTAAAAATCCAGCACCTTTCCCTCTGAGGGAATGAGACAAAGAAGAAACTCTCAGAGGAGGAGGAGGAGGAGGCAGAGTGAGTAGGTGGAGAAAAGGTGTGATGCCAGAGTCACTCTTCAATGATGCACTAACTGCCTAGGGTCATCCTGGAGTCCCCTCCAGCTTCCTGTCTGGTCTAAAAGCTTGCCTCCTGACAGATTTTCAGATATAGAAAACTCTTGCTATGAGGAAGCCTCATTCAGAGAAGCCAAATGTGACTCTTTAGAGAGGAAATGACACAGGTGGGAAGAAGGAATGCTTCCCCAAGGAAAAACAAAAGGAGTCGGGGCTCTGCAGTATGGAATACCCAGGCAAGTCTGACAGGAGTCATCAGAATCAAACCCTGCTGCTTAAATAGATTAGGGTGACTTTGATGAACCACTGAAGCTGATTCTTTCTCCTTTCTTTTCTCTTTAAAAGAAAAAAATTGAGATCAGAAGTGATTTCATTTATATAGGGAATTCCCAAGGAGGAAACTTGTTCTACTCAATGGAAACTGATATCTTCTTTGCAACTTAGTCTCAAAGAGCTACAAAAAGTGTTGAAAGATTAAGTGACTTACCTACAGTCACACAGCCAATTTGTGGCTAGGGCAGAATTTGAATCCAGCCTTATGTCTACTGTACCATATTTACTCTTCCTCAACCCTCGAAGTTGTACTAGTGTGTGATGCTAGGGAACTTAATGTGTATCAAATTCAATTAAACAAGCATTTATTAAGCTCCTACTATGTGCCAGGCACTCTGGGAAGCACTTAAGATACAAAGTCAAAAAAGGGACAGCCCTTGGCCTCCAGAAGCATACATTCTACTGGGATGGAATAAGACCTACACAGGGAATTAAGTAAAAAAAAATCATTCAGGTTGGTCAGTCAACAGCAATTTTTTATGCTGTTACTATGTGCCAGGGATTTTGGGAAATATAAGTAGAGTAAACAGACAGGTTCTGCCCTAGAAAGCTTACCTTTTAATGGATGAAGACAAGACCTCAAAAGAAGTCAGAATGCTGAGTGTAGGAGAGGAAGTCAGGGGAGCAGCTGGGTGACTCAGTGGATTGAGAGCCAGGATCAGAGATGGGAGGATCAAATCTGGCCTCAGACACTTCCTAGCTGGGTGACCCTGGGCAAGTCACTTAACCCCATTGCCTAGCTCTTACCGCTCTTCCACTCTGGAATCAACACACAGAATTGATTCTAAGATGAAAGGTTGAAAGAGAGAGAGAGAGAGTGAGAGAGAGAGAGAGAGAGAGAGAGAGAGAGAGAGAGAGAGAGAGAGAAAGTCAAAGTCAGAAGTGGAGTCTAGAGAGAAATTGAACAGAGCTGGCATAGGTTCTCTTTAAATGGAGGAACCATCCAATCAGGGAGAGGCCACTGAGTGGACGGTAATTCCAACGTGTGAATTTCAGGATCAGGGTACAAGAAATTTGGAAGGATGAAGAAAGGCTTGATATGGGAAGTGAACCTTGATGAAAGTAGGGATTCCAAGAGGCAGGAGGTGATGAGGGAGCACATTCTAAGTATCTGGGGCAAACCTGGACAAAGGCACTGAGAGGAGAGATGAAATGATGGCTCCTGGGAAAGATGGAGAAATGCAGAGTGTGGGAGAAGATATAAGAGGAATAAGAATTAGTAATATTATTTTGCAAGAAAAATTGGTGCCTGGCTATCTTCATGAACGCAGGCATAGAGTTCATGCACCGTCTGCTTCCTAACTCCCCAAGAGAATTAGGAATAATCAAGTATCTTGTGTTTTGGGGAAAAATTCTCATTGGTCAGATCTCCGTGAAGTTTTGTCCTTTAAAAAAAATAATTTTCAATTGATATTTTGTGTTTCAACATTGCCCAATTTTCTCTCTGTACTCTTCCTCCCCTCTCCCAGAGAGCCATCTCATATCACACACACACACACACACACACACACACACACACACACACACACAAATTCTATTAAATAAAAAGAGGAAGAAGGAAAGAAAGTCAGCAGAATTGCTTAATATTAGAACGTTCCAAAGACCTTAGCTAAAGAGGTAGTGTGGTTGACAGATCCCTGGATTTGGAATCAGAAGACTTGAGTTCAAATACAACCTCTTGCCTTTATTTTCTATGTAATTGAGGGCAAATCACTCCATTTCTTAAAAAAAAAAATTATCTTCTCTCTTAGTATCAGTTCTAAGATAGAAGAGTGACTTCCTGAGGGTCACACAACTAGTGTCTGAGGCCACATTTGAACTCAGGTTCTCCCCACTCCAGGCCCACTCTACCCACTGTACTATCTAGCTGCCCACTCCAGTTTCTTTTTCTTTAAAATGGGGTTGATAATGCCTAGAGCATCTACCTCAGATAGATGACCTTGAGGTTCAGGTGAGAAAATGTGGAGAAAGGGATGTCCAAATTTAAATGTTTTAAATACTTGCTAGTTCTTTATTTTTAAATTTGATTGATTGATTGATTGATTGATTAATTTAATTTAATTTGAGAGTAGGCGTTCTGGATTTCCTTGTACATAGTATTAATGCTACTGATTATAGCTAACGTCAGGGCTAAAATAGGCATTTATTTCCCCTTTTTCTTGTACATAGTTTGTCTATATTTGTTTGCATGTTATCTCCCCTGTGGAATGAGAGCTCCTGGAAGGCAACGGCTGTCTTTTGCCTCTCTTTGGTGCCTGCAGGGCTTAGCAGAGGTCCTGGCATATAGTTGGAGCTTAATAAATGTTTATCGATTGATCTGTAAAATGGGTATAATAAACCTACTTGTGAGGATCAGATGAAATAATATATCTGCACATCTTACAGTGCTTTAGAAACATTTGTTATGATAATGATTATGTTGTTCAACCAAAACATTTATTTTTGGATCAGAACAGATCTTAAACTTAAAACAAAACAAGACAAAACCCTTACTGTTTAGAATTGATACTAAAATTTGGTTCCAAGGCAAAAGAGTGGTGAAGGCTATGCAATTGGGGTTAAGTGACTTGCCCAGGGTCACCCATTAGGAAGTATCTGAGATCAGATTTAAACCCAGGACCTCCTATCTCTAGGCCTGGTTCTCTAGTCACTGAGCCACCTAGCTGTCTTTAATATTTAACTTTTGTTTTTGAACCTTTACCTTCCATCTCAGAATCAATACTGTGTACTGGCTTCAAAGCCAGTAAGGGGTTGGCAATGGAAGTTAAGTGACTTGTCCAACTTCTCATAGCTAGTGTCTGAATCTAGATTTGAACCCAGAACCTGCCTCTCTTAGCTGCCCTCAATATTTAGCTTTTTAGAATTACATTTTTTAACAAGCATTTTTCTCTCCTTTTTCTCCATCCCTCCCTTGTGGGGGGAGGTTTGTGGAAAAAAAAAAGAAAAAGAAAAACAATATGTATCAAGCAGCAAAACCAATGTTCACATTGTCCTGACCCAAACTATGTGTCTTGTTCTGCATATTAAGTCCATTCCTTCTCTGCTGAGTATCCAATTGGTCCTTTAGGTGATCAGGGTTCTTAAGTCTTTTAGTAATACTCATTTCTATAATCAGAGAAGCAATATGCATTTATTTATTTATTTATTCATTTATCTATTTATCTATCTATTTATTTATTCATTCATTTATTTATTTATTTTTTAACCCTTACCTTCTGTCTTAGAATCAATACTGTGTATTGGTTCCAAGGCAGAAGAGTGATAAGGGCTAGGCAATGGGGGTCAAGTGACTTGCCCAGGGTCACCCAGCTGGGAAGTGTCTGAGGGCAGATTTGAACCCAGGACCTCCCGTCTCTAGGCCTGGCTCTCTACCCACTGCGCTACCTAGCTGCCCTCCCAATATGCATTTATTAACTGCTTTCTAGGTGCTAAGCGTTAGGGGTGCAAACATGGCAAATGGACAGTCCCTGCCTTCAAGGAGCTTACATTCTAGAGGAAGGAAACAGCACTCAAAAGGGAGCTGAAAAGGAGGTGGGGAGGGAAAAGGGGCATGATGGTAAAATCTGGAGAACCAGAAGCACATTAAAGGAGCAGAAGGAACAATGCCCAGCCTGGGATCCTCTTCAAAATGGTAGCCCCCAGAAGGAAAATAACAAACAATAGGAGATGGGGGCTGGCATGGAGGAGGCTTGTTCTAGGGTGTTAAGGCTCCAGACATAGAGGGAAGTTCCCAGGAAAGGAGACAATGAATCATGGTGGTTTAGTCTGGGAGGGGAATGAAATTATGGCTGGCCTGGGTCCAAGCGCCAAATGGAGGTCCTTGGAAGGAACTTAGGAAGGTGTCCAGCATGGGCGAGAGAGTGCAAACTGATCAAAGTTCACCTAATAGCAACCCAGCGTGCATGCTCGTCCTGCATTACTCTTGTCTCTGTCCTTCACAGGGGTGCCCCCAGCATTTGGGAGGCTCTTCTTTTAGCTCCCTTCACATTACATGGATACTAAGAGCACATCTGAGCCCTCCAGCTAGCTCTCTTGGTCAGGGGCTTTTTCTGGTTCCACATCTCTCTGCTGATTCTCACTTCATGTTCAAGGAGTTTAATTGGCTTCCAGTTGCCCCTCGGATAAAATACAGACTCCTCTGTTTGACATTTAAGACTCTTCCTGCTTGGAAAGGAAGGTTGGCTGACCAGACTGTCCATCATTCCTGTGAGACTTGGCTGCGGGGGGGAACAAGATCAGCATTCTGCATCAGTCCTCCTTAGACTGTGAGCTCCTCCAGGGCAGGGACTGTCTTTTGCTTTTCTTTGTATCTCCTGTCCTTAACACAGTTCCTGGCACTTAATGGATTGCCAAGGCTGACTCCTCAAACCCATGCCCTGCCATCTTTTCTGGAAGCTTTCCATGGAATTATCCATTCATGCTTCCAATAAATAGTGACTAAGACTTTATTTCCCCAGGATGGATATTCTCAGTTTTCTTAAAAATGCATGATTTGAAGTGTCTGCTTAGGTTGAGTGAATAGAGGGCCAGACCTAGAAATGGGAGGTCCTGGGTTCAATTCCGACCTCAGACACTTCCTATCTGTGTGACCCTGGGCAAGTCACTTAACTCCCATTGCCTAGCCTTTACCACTCTTCTGCCTTGGAACCAATACACAGAATCGATCATAAGATACAGGGTTAGGGCTAAAAACAAAGTGGAATTTGAAGAAAAGAGAAGGCTTTGTGGATAGGAGTGGGAAGCATGTTAGCCATTTTCATGTTAAATATAGGGATTCTATTGGTTCTTCTTGGCCCAGACAGGCAGTTTCAGTGTTGATGTAAGGAAAGAATTCTTACCAATTAGAACTGTCCAAAAGTTCAATGGGCTGCCTCAGAAGGTTGCGGATTCCCCCTCACCAGAGATCTTTAAGCAAAGGCCAGAGGACCACATGTTGGGTAAGCCATAGATGGAGTTCTTGTCCAGATACTGTTTGGACTAAGTTGCTTCTTAAATATGATCTAACTTTTAGATTCCATGATAAACTACAAATTTGTCTAATCTCAATGATGTAGCAAGCGATCCATCTTCTCTTCCTATCTTCCTATTAAAGTCCCATATAGACTTTCCAAAGCTTCTCTTCTCTCCTCCAACTTTCCATCCTACCAATACTTTCCTCCCACTCAACAGAGTGTCTCTTCTCATCCTTTACCGAGAAAAGAAGGGCTCCTTGTCAGCCAGTCACTTCTCCTTTATTCTGTACCTCAAACACAGCTTTCCATCCCCTAGTCTCTCCTACCTGTCTCCAGTCTTCTAATGAAGAGGTCACCCTTCTCTTCATCAAGACTGCTTCCTCAAACTCACACCCTGCCATCTTTTCTGGAAGATTGCAATAGAGTTATCCATCCATGGTTCCAACTTCATCAATCAAGACCTGTCCTGCTGCCTCCTTCCCTCTTCCCCCCAAATGCGATTAGGGCTTCTCCATCCTTAAAAAACACAAACAAGACAAAAAGCCCCTTTCATTGGACCCTATCATAACCTCAAGGAATAGTTTCAAGTCTTCTTTTCACAGTTAAACCAGAAAAAAACTGTCTACACCTGTTACTCACCCTTCCTCTCATCTCATTTGCTTCTAATTCTTTTGTGATCATTTTCTACTTGATTCCTCAATTGAGACTGCCAAATTCACTGCCAAGTTTGCTGACTTTTTTTTCAGTGTTTAGCTTTCTTGACTTCTCTTGATAGCATTTGACACTGTTGGCCATCTTTTCCTCCTGGATGCTGGGTTTTCATGACACTAGTGTCTTCTGGGTCTTCTCCTACCTGTCTGACTGCTCCTTCTTAGCTCCCTTGTCCAGATCCTTATTCACATCACATCACCTATCTGAGGGTGTCATTCAGGGCTCCATCCTGAGCCCTCTTCTTCCTCTTGATGAATCTTGTCAATCCTGTGGGTTCAACCATAATCTCTATGAAGATGACTCTTGGGTCTATATATGCAGGCTTGGTTTTTCTCCTGAATGCCACATCTCCAGCTGTCTATTGGACATTTTTCTCTGGATGTCCTAAGGTGCCTTCAACTCACCAAGTCCATGTGTTTAAAACAAGAACTCGCCATTCCTCCCCCAAACCTTCCTCTTGCCCCGACTTCCCTGTTGCTGTCAAGGATTCCACCAGCTTTCCGGTTATCTGGGTTCCCACTCCTGGAGTTATTCTTGATTTCTCTCTCATTCACTCCTTGTCCCACTTTGCCCCCATTTATAATCAGTTCCCAAGTTTTGTTAATTTTAACTACAAATGTTTGTTGTGTCCATTTCCTTTTTTCCATTCAAATGATCATCTCCTTAATTCAGATCATTATTACCCCAATAATGACTTCCTAATTAGTCTTCCTGTCTCTAGTCCCCACCCCCTGAAATCTGTACTCAACTGTCAAATTCATATTCCTAGAGTGTAAGCCCAGCTGTGTCACATCCCTCTTCAATAAACCTCAGTGGCTCCCTTTAGGATAAAATAGAAACTATTTTGTTTGACATGTAAAGCCCTTTATAGAAGCAGCTGGGTGGCTCAGTGGAGTGAGAACCAGACCTAGAGACGAGAGGTCCTGGGTTCACATCTGGTCTCAGACACTTCCTAGCTGTATGACCCTGGGCAAGTCACTTGACCTCTGATCCCTAACCCATATCACTCTTCTGCCAATGCACAATATTGATTCTAAGATAGAAGGGAAGGGTTTAAAAAATAAATAAAGCCCTTTATAACCTTCCTCTTGTCTATCTTTCTGAGCTTATTATACATTAGTTCTCTTTACTTATTCTATACATTTATCAACCTGTCGTTCTTGTGGTTTGCCACAACAAAAATGACACCTTTTCTCTCTCCCTCTACCTGGGCTTCCCTGCATGCCTGGAATGAGCTCCCTCCTCACCTTCTCTTTTAAGGGTCAGCTTGTGTTGCCTTCAACAAGAGGCCTGCCATCATCCCCTCCTTGGCTAGACCCACCCCATCTTCCAAAAAATTGCTTCTTAAAAATCATTTGTGTATATTTTTATTGTATATATTTTATTTTATTACTTGTATATATTTTTATTACTTTGTATACATTTGTTTATTTTATTTGATTACTTGTATTTTTTATCGCTGCGTATACTTTGTATTTCATTTTTGCTGCTGGGTTGGTATTTGGCTGTTGCCCACCCCCCAGTAGGATGTAAGCTGTTGCCTGCAGGCAGAGACTGCTTCATTTTTGTCTCTGTATCCCCGTCACCTAGTACAATGCTGGCATGTGGCAAGCACTTGATAATTATTAGTTTGAATAAATGAATACAAATTGAGAATTGTTATTTGGTCCCTCCCAGCTCTCAGTCATCTGAAGGTTTGATTAAGTATGGGTGTGTTTGTCAGTGTCAAATGTAATAGAGAAGTGAATCAATCAGTTAGTCAATAATCATTTATTAAGTGCCTACTGTGGGCATCGAGGTGGTGCAGTGGATAGAGTGTTGGGCCTGGAGTCAGAAAGACTCAACTTCATGGGTTCAAATTGGACTTCAGACCCTTACTTCCTGTGTGACCCTGGGCAAGTCACTTAACCCTGCTTGCCTCTGCTCCCTCATCTGTAAAACAAATTGGAGAAGGAAATTGTGAACCACTCTAGTATCTTTGCCAAGACAACCCCAAATGGAGTCACAAAGAAGCAGACACAACTGGTTTGCCTCAGTTTCCTTGTCTGTAAAATGAGCTGGAGAAGAAAATGGCCAAACACCCCAGCATCTCTGGCAAGAAAACCCTAAATGGGGTCATAAAGAGTCAGACATGACTGAAACCTCTGAACAACAATGTGTCAGGCACTGTACTAAGAATTGGAGATACAAAGAGACAAAAGATAGTCTCTACTCTCAAGGAGCTTCCAGTCTAATGGGAGAGATAATCATGCAAACCAATGCACACAAACGAGTTGTAGAAAAACAAATTGAAGAATGAGGACCTAGAGAAAGACTGGCTGTGGAAGTAACTTTATAAAGACTAATAGGGATCTTAGGGTAATGGAGGGTAAAGGAGGAATATTAAAATGAGGAAATTGAGATCATGGGCATATCGCCCATGGATTAGGCGTCTTGTAAGCTAGAAGGAAAATTAACATTCGTTATTTAATTTTATTATCATTATTATGATTTCAGTACTTGAAGTGTTCTCTAAGGATCTGTGATTTTGTTAGCATGGTCGTGAGAAAAAAACAAATAAAAAACAACCAACTCAAAACCAAAATTCCAATCTCTCTACTTTTTTTTTGTTCCCTATGAGATCTGCAAAGCTCCACACTGAATCTTGCCCCTGCTCTAGACTTATCCCTCTTTCCCTTTCCTTCCTTCCTTCCTTCCTTCCTTCCTTCCTTCCTTCCTTCCTTCCTTCCTTCCTTCCTTCCTTCCTTCCTTCCTTCCTTCCTTCCTTCCTTCCTTCCTTCCTTCCTTCCTTCCTTCCTTCCTTCCTTCCTTCCCTTCTGCCTTAGAATCAATGGCAGAAGAGTGGTAAGAGCCTAGGCACTGTGCTAAGCGTTGAGGTCATTTGCCCAGGATCACACAGCCAGGAAGTGTTTGAGGCCAGATTTGAACCCAGGTCCTCCCAACTTTAGACCTGGCTCTCCATCCACTGAGCCATCCAGCTGTCCTTGCATTTCTACCATCTCTGAAAACTTCAGTATCTGATGCTAGCTCTTAATTAGCCAGCCAAGCTCTAGTGATTCCTGGAGAAGGACATCAGAGATGGGAAGATGAACCCAGTGTTACTGAAATGGAGCCCAAGAGCTCCTCTGGTTTATCCAAACTACTGTCCTTTGGAAGGGACAGATCCTTGGCCTTCCCTCATCACTGCTAGGATGAATGATGGAGAGCTGAGCAGAGCTGAGCCTTCCAAGTCCAAGGACAGCCTCTTGGAGGTATCACCACTTGCTCTCTTTCTCCCTCCTTCTGTGGCCTGAAGACCATCATACCCATCATCTCCTCCTCAGCTATATCCTACCATTGTTGTCCCTGTCTTGTTCACCCTGCTCTTCCTCAGCCCCCCTTCTCCGGTGTTCCCACCCCGGGTTGTTTCATTGTCAGCCTTGGATGTTCCTATGGGTGCTTAAGACATTTTATAATAAAGCCTGTGAGCCTATAGCCTGGAATATGAAAGTGACCTCAAATACCATCTGGGTGACCCCAGCAAGCCACCCACCTTTTCTGAAACTTGGCTTCCTTAGGCATTAAAAATGATGATCATCTTAGTGCCTACCTCGTAAGGCTGTTAGAGGGAAAAAGCTTTGGAGAACTGAAGGCACACATAAATGGTAGTTACTACTACTACTACCTCTACTAGCCCTACTACCACTACCAGCACTATTACCATTATTACTACCACTCCTACCCCTACTACTACTACTATTCCTACCACCACTACTATCCCTACTACCACTACTACCACTATCACCCCCACTACTACTACTACCTCTACTACCACTACTACCCCTACTACCACTACCACCACTACCAGCACTATTACCAATATTACTACCACTCTTACCCCTACTACTACTACTATTCCTACCACCACTACTACCCCTACTACCCCTACTACCACTACCACCCCTACTACCACTACTACTACCACCATAAGTATTACCATTACTATCCCTACTACCACTGCTACTACTACCACCACTACTACCACCACCACCACCACCACCACCACTACTACTACTACTACTACTACTACTACTACTACTACTACTACTACTACTACTACTACTACTACTACTACTACTACTGTTACTACTACTTCTATCACTACTACTACTGCTGCCATTGTTTTTATTGCTTGTTATCTATTATTGCTATCTAGGTGGGGCAGTAAATAGAGCACAGGATTGGAGTTAGGAAGACCTGAATTTAAATCCTGCCTAAGATGCTCCTTAGCTATGTTACCCTGGGTGGATCACTTAACTGCTCTAGGTCTCAGTTTTCTCATCTATAAAATGAGGATAAAAACCTACCTCCCATGTCTATTATGAGGGTCAAATAAGATAATATTTTAACGTGTATTGCAAGCTATATAGAAATGCTACTTGTTATTAATCATTATTATTCTGATTGTTACTACTAGCTGGCATTTATGTTGGCATAAATATTTGGACTTCTCAAGTCCTATGAGGTTAGGCACTGTATATAATGTTATTCTTTACTTGAAATGATTTTTATTTATTTAAAAATAACCCACCACAACAAGCTTTGCTTTCTGTCTTAGACTTGATACATATCAATGTATCAATCAATAAGTATGAATTCTAAGCAACAGAGCAGTAGGGCTTAGTCAAGTGGGATTAAGTGACTTACCCAGGGCCACCCAGCTAGGAAGTGTCTGAGGTCAGGTTGGAACCCAGGTCCTCTGGACTCCAGATGTGGCACTCTATCCACTGTGCTTCCTAGCTGCCAGTCATAGAGCTTTTTAGAACCTATACCAAGATGTGGTAGCAGAGGTAGACTTTGGTGATAGATTGTTATTATTGATTATTATTATCACAAGCAACTGCCTCTTGGGACACACACTCTCCACTCTTGTGTACATTGGAGGAGCTGCAATGAATACTTCCAAACTCTGGCCATCATTAGGGTCCCCTCCACTGTGTGGCCCCAGATGGAGCCAGCCAGCCCCCTGAAGTAGGGAAGGTGGAAATAAGACGAAGAGGTCCACAGGTGGCTCTTTCTTTCTGGTATCCCTACTGTTCCTCTTCTCATCCTTTCTCCACTTTGGTCTTTTCCTCTTTTCCTTCCGGATAGATGTCCTGGGAAAGCAAAGACCAGGTGGGGCGAATGCCTTGCTGCAGTGGGATTCTCTACGCCCACTTGATCGGGTTCCGAGCTCTGTTTCCCTTCTCGATTCTCACTTAGCTGGAATGATTATCTGTTTTCCAAGAAAGAATGCTAATAGACATGGTCAAATTGAGTTACGAGATGCCAGGAATCCTGAGCGGGCGGTGCAGCGGCCGAGTTACTGTAAGGCATCCCCCCTTCCCACCAGCTGAATTATGGTCACTTTATGTGTTTCTGCAGGGAAACAGAGCTGCTTCTCCACTTGGCGTTTACAACAGCTTGATTTACAGGTCCGCGTGTTTGCTATGTTCACATCCATTCTCTCCCTTAAAAAAAACTTAAGCCTTTGCCATATAAATGAATCCGCTAACTTTCTAGGTTCTCTGTGTTTTATATTCGGTTCCTTTTACTTTTCTCTTGGACTCATTCAAAAAGTATGTACTGAGCATTCATTCTAGTTCAATCCGTTAACAGACATTTATTAAACAGCACTTACTATGTACCAGGGACTGTGCCAAGAACTGGAGAAGGGCGAAAGCTCTGTTCCTGCCCTCGGGAAGCTTCTTTTCTAAGGGGAAAACAGCGTACACATAACTATGTGAATACAGAATGTGTACAAGGAAGGGACTCTCAGAGAGAAGATGCTGACAGATATCTGGGGGGAGATGGATGGGAAGAGGAAGGAGAGAGAATACCTGCCTAGTGAAGCTTTTTAGTATTTTATTGCTGTTCAGTTGTTTTTAGTCCTGGCTGACTCTTCTTGACCCCATTTGGGGTTTTCTTGGCAAAGATACTAAAGTGGTTTGCCATTTCCTTTTCCATCTCATTTCAGAGATGGAGAAACTGAGGCAAACAGGGTTTTCTTGGTGGATACTGGATTGCTTTGCCATTTCCTTTTCTAGTTTATTTCAGAGATTGAGAAACTGAGGCAAACAGGGTTAAGTGACTTTTCCAAGGTCACATAGCTAATGTCTGAGGCCAGATTTGAACCCCCCAAAGAGGAGTCTTATGTCTGATTTTTCATGATTTCACTTGGCAAAGATACAGGAGTGGTTGGCCATTTCCTTCTCTAGCTCATTTGACAGGCGACAGGGTTTTCTTTCTTTTTTTTTTATTTTATAATATTTTATTTGATCATTTCCAAGCATTATTCATTAAAGACAAAGATCATTTTCTTTTCCTCCCTCTCCACCCCCCATAGCTGATGCGTGATTCCACTGGGTATCACATGTGTTCTTGATTCGAACCTATTGTCATGTTGTTAATATTTGCATTAGAGTGTTCGTTTAGAGTCTCTCCTCTGTCATGTCCCCTCAACCGCTGTAGTCAGGCAGTTGCTTTTCCTCGGTGTTTCTACTCCCACAGTTTATCCTCTGCTTATGAATAGTGTTTTTTCTCCTAGATCCCTGCAGATTGTTCAGGGACATTACACCGCCAATGAAGAAGTCCATTATGTTTGATTATACCACAGTGTATTAGTCTCTATGTACAATGTTTTCCTGGTTCTGCTCCTCTCGCTCTGCATCACTTCCTGGAGGTTGTTCCAGTCTCCATGGAATTCCTCCACTTTATTATTCCTTTTAGCACAATAGTATTCCATCACCAACATATACCACAATTTGTTCAGCCATTCCCCAATTGAAGGGCATCCCCTCATTTTCCAATTTTTGGCCACCACAAAGAGTGCAGCTATGAATATTCTTGTACAAGTCTTTTTCTCCATTATTTCTTTGGGGTAAAAACCCAGCAGTGCTATGGCTGGATCAAAAGGCAGACAGTCTTTTGTCACCCTTTGGGCATAGTTCCAAATTGCCCTCCAGAATGGTTGGATCAGTTCACAACTCCACCAGCAATGAATTAGTGTCCGACTTTGCCACATCCCCTCCAGCATTCATTACTTTCCTTTGCTATCATGTTAGCCAATCTGCTAGGTGTGAGGTGATACCTCAGAGTTGTTTTGATTTGCATCTCTCTGATTATAAGAGATTTAGAACACTTTTTCATGTGCTTATTAATAGTTTTGATTTCTTTATCTGAGAACTGCCTATCCAGTGACAGGGTTTTCTTGACAGATACTGGATTGCCTTTCCATTTCCTTTTCCAGATTATTTCAGAGATGGAGAAACTGAGGCAAACAGGGTTAAGTGACTTTTCCAAGGTCACATAGCTAGTGTCTGAGGCTAGATTTGAACCCTTAAAGATGTGTCTTGTTTGATTTTTCATGACTCCACTTGAATTTTTCTTGGCAGAGATACAGAAGTGGTTTGCTATTTCCTGCTCATTTGACAGATGAGTAAACTGAGGCAAACAGGGTTAAGTGACTTGCCCAGGGTCACGCAGCTACTGTCTGAGGTCAAATTTGAATTCAGATCTCCTTAACTTCAGTTCCAGCACTTTAACCACTGTACTACCTAGCTGTTTTTTAGTCTACTTGGAGGAATAAAACCAATATACAAATACTGAGAACAACAACCCAAATGGGATCAGTTCAATTGAGTAGATAATTTTAAAGCTGGAAATGACCTGAGAGACAGTCTAGCCCAACTTCTCCATTTTCTTGCATGGAACAAGCAGGCACTTGGGATACAAAGACACCCCACCCCACCCCTTAGCATTTTTTTTAGAACTTTAAAACTTTCAAAGCACTTTTCAGATATCTCACTGAAGCCTCATAACAACCTTAGGAGGTAGGTGCTGTCATCCCCATTTTACAGATGAGGAAATTATGGCAGATAGAAGTTGTGACTTGCCCAGAGTCATACAGCTGATAACTGTCTGAGGCTGGATTAGAACTTAGATTTTTGGGTAGGGGAGAATGTGACCTATACATAGGTAAACAAACGAGACTGAATCCGAAGTAATTTGAACAGGGCACAATGGATAGATTACCCAGAGTCAGGGAGGCCTGAAATCAAATTTGACCTCAGACACTTTTGTGACTCTGGGCAAGTGACTTGATTCTGTTTGCCTCAGTTTTCTCATCTGTAGAATGGAGCTGGAGAAGGAAATGGCAAAGCACTCCAGGATCTTTGCCAAGAAAGCCCTGTTTGCCTCAGTTTCCTCATCTATAGAATGGAGCTGGAGAAGGAAATGGCAAAGCACTCCAGGATCTTTGCCAAGAGAACCCCAAATGGAGTCAGGAAGTAGGGCAGCAGGAGGGGGATCAAGAAAGGGGCTTTCAAGAAAGTGCCCCCTAGATTGTGTTTTGCCTGGCAGCTTAGGACTCTACAAGGCAGAGAGAAAGAGAAAACTCAACCACACATGGGAAATCCCTTGTCCTAAAGCTCAAAGATGTGAGGTGGAGGAACAGTCTGTTGGTCCAGTTGTCTGAGAGAGAGAGCACGCAGAGGCAAAGAATGGTAAAGAAGCCTTGAAAGGTAGATGGGAGCCATGTCATAAAGGGCTTTCAGTGTTGCAGTGATGGAAGGATTTAGTATTTTATCCCCAAGGCAGCCATTGCTGAAGATTTTTGAGTTGGTTGGATCCAGATTTTAGGAATCTACATTTAGCAGCTGTTTGGAGAATTGGGGAGACAGTTGGCTAGAGGCAGGGGGTCCAGTTAGGTTATTCCAGTCATTCAGGTGGAGAGGTGATGAGGACCTGAACACAGTTCCTGGCACACAGAAGATGCTTAGTACATGCTAGTTGGCTAAATGAATTGTGGAGGAGGCTGCATGAGTAGAGAGAAGGGGACAGAGGCGAGAGATGTTGAGGAGGTAGACCTGACAGCACTTAGTATCTGATTGCTGCTGGAAGAGAGAGAGAGCCCATCCTGTAGTGGGGCATTAAGGAAGCCTTCTTGGAAGAGGTGGCATTTCTTTAGCTGGTCTAGAATGCCCAGAGGAATGTTAGGATAAAAGATAGAGGAAGACCTCCCGAAGGGTCCCCAAAGGCCATCCAGTCCAATTGCTTCACTTTTATAGATAAGGAAACTGAGGCCCAAGAGATATGCTCAATATCATCTTATAAAATCAAACCCCCAAATCATATACACAAATAAACATGTGTTAAATCATATGTTTTCATTTGCATTTCTATTCCAAAGTTCTTTCTCTGGATGTGGATAACATTCCTTTCCCCAAGTCCCTCAGAATTGTCCTGGATTGAGATTATATATTTTAGAGCTAGAAAAGATCTTAGACACTCTCTAGTCCTGGGATTCTTCACTATTTTTTTTGGGGGGGGGTCATTGACTCCTGAGACAGTCTGGGGAAACCTATGCCCTGCTCAGAATCACATTTTTATTTTTATTTTTTTAAACCCTTATCTTACATCTTAAAATCAGTACTGTGTATTGTTTCAAAGGCAGAAGACCGGTAAGGGTTAGACAATGGGAGTCAAGTGACTTTCCCAGGGTTACACAGCTAGGAAGTATCTGAGGCTCAAATTTGAACCCAGGACCTCCCATCTCTAGGCCTGGCTCTCAATCCACTGAGCCACTCAGCTGCCCCCAATCCCTTCATTTTAAAGGGGAGGAAAGGGAAGATCAGTACTTATAAATACTTAAAATCAAATACTTGGGTTACAAAGGAAACTGATGATATTGATCCAAATATTCAAAACCAAATCAAACAGAATAAAGCAAGTTCACAGACCCTTGGTTAAGATCAAAGTAGAAAATTACATTTACTAAAACTCCAAGAGGGAAAATAACCTGTGCAAGTGTGAAGCAGATTTGGAATTTGAATCCAGGTCCTCTGCTCAAGAATCTAGTGATCTTGTTATTCCCATTGAATGGGACAGAATAAGTAATAGTATAGATCTAGGGAAACACAGAAAGTAGCAAAAAAAAAAAATCTAAGTATAAAATATGTGTGTGTTTATGTGGGGGGTTTAGAAGGCACTTTCCCCCTTGGCCTCCCCAAAACCTGGGATCTGTGAATGATCTTTAACCCCAAACTAGGGAACTGAAGTTTCGTTTGTCCCTGACTCAGTCGAGTATTCACAGTGCTGAAGAGAAGATGGCTTATCCAGAAGGGCCCTTCCAGGCTCTGCTTGCAAAGAGGAGAGGAATGACATTGGGCAATTACCTCCAAATGGAGTGGGTGTCAGTAGCCTTGTGCCTGGAGAGGGAAAACTGATGGGGTTCATGGAAACTCTTCATCCCATCCTAAACTAAGTGCTTTGGAAAAGTCTTGAATAATTCCCATGATTTTTTCCTAATCTAAGATAACTTTACATTCATGCTTGACTGAAGCCCCAGTCACATCTGTCCCAGGAGCCAATAAGAAGCCAGTGTTTGGGGTAATATATGCAAAGGCCCCTTGGCTGCCCCGCATCCATCACACCAAATGACGGAATTTACATCATTAATCATTGGCGGTAATAGAAAAGTCATTGGAATAGAATGTTGTCACAGGATAGACGTTCCCCGATTGCACATAAATGTATTGGCTTCACTGCCGTGTTTGTACTCGAGAAAAGCTTTGGCTTCAGAGCGGCATTTATCTGGCATCCAAAACCATCAATAATAGCCTGTCTTTTTGACAGGCTCCCCTCAGTGGATACCCTAAACTCTCTCTGGGCTTGGGCCTTGGGAAGGGGTTAGCCTCACCCACCTCATCCCTTCAGCTGACAGCAATTTGGCAAGGGGAGGAAAGGTTTGTATTCATGTAATTTATATTTGGTGGCAAGAGATTCATCGCTGGTCACCGGTAGGGAAATTGATAAAATGCTCAGTTTCCAGTAAGTCTGATGTGCCAGTGCTACATGCCAGCTTTAAAAACACATCACACGAAGAGATTCTCACCCCGTCCACAATTCTACCATGTATCACAAAAGTGGAAAAAAGATAAAAATCTGTCAGCTTTGTGAGGACAACAGATGCAGGAATATGCACTGATTGAAAGGAAGGAAGGAAAGAAGAAAACAGGAAGGGAAGGAAAGGGAGGAAAGCAAGCAAAGAAGAATATGTGGAAAAAGAAAGAAGGGAGAAATAAAGATGAAAGAAGGTAAAGCAAAGAAGGAAGGAGGGAAAAATAAAGGAAAGAAGGGCAAAAGAAAATTAAAAAAATGAAAGAAGGAAGGAGGAAAGAAAGGAGGGGAAATAAGGATAGAAGAAATCAAAAAAAGGAAGAAGGAAGAAAGAAAGTAAAGCAAAGAAGGAAAGAAGGAAGGAGTAAATAAATGGAAGAAGTAAGAATGTAATGAGGGTAAGGACAAAAGAAGAATGATAGAAAGCAATCAAGGAAGGAAGGATGATAGAAAATAAAGAAAGAAGGAAGGAAAGATAGAAAAGGGAAAAGGAAGAAAGAAAGAGGAAGGAAGGAAATAAGAAAGGAGGAAAGGAAGGAATAAAGGACAGAGAAAGAAGTAAAAAAGGAAGGAATAAGAGAAAAGAAATCAAAATAAGAAAGGATGAAAGAAAGAACAAAATAATGTAAAGGAAGAAGCCAGGAGGAAAAGAAGTGAAACCAGGGAAGAAGGAAAAAAAGGCAAGAAAGGAAGCCATCAAAAGTGAAACAATTTTAGGTCAATTTAGATTTTAAAAAATGAGATCCTCAGCATTTTCTGACTGGCATTTCTCTTTCTTGTGACTTGAAATACTTTATTTTTGGAAAACTCCAATTTGCTGACACCCCTTCCTGGATGTTTGTGTGTTATTTCTCTGATGTGAGCCATTTGCTAGAAAGGTCCACATGCTAGCTAGGATCAGCATATGGTGGCTGAGGAGAAGAGGGAGGTGTTTTGTCAGAGCCTGAAGGGATCATCTCTCTTTGGGTGTCCACAGTCTGTCAAAGCAGGTTTAGTGGCCAATGTCCTGTTCAGTTGACGCAGAGGAAGACCTTGTGATGAGGCTGAGCTTTGAGGAGACCCAGCAGTAAATGTCCCAGTCTCTGAGCTCAAGAAAAATTCCCAGGGAAGTTTCGGAGGGTTCTTGTTGGACATCATCCACAGACTGGTGGTAGGTGTCCTGTTTTATGGCAGCATTGAGTGGACAAACTGGTGAGCAAAGGCAGCATTTGTTTAATTGGAAGATGGAGAATCCTCTAGTCATAGACTGTTAGAGCAAGAGAGGATTTTACAGGTCATCCAGTCCAATGCCCTCATTTTTCAGATGAAGAAACTGAGTTCCAGAGAAGCAGAGGGGAGTGTTTTGACTCAAGGTCAAACAGATCTTAATTGGAAGAGCCAGGATGACATCATTAATCATTGATTAGTAACCAAGGCTCTAGACTAAGTTGAAAGCTTTGTGATAAGCCAAATTGATGGAAAAAGAGTTGTCTCACTTGGTTTTTTTTTTTTCTGAGAAGTTTGACAGAGAACTTTTAGGCCTAAAAAGGGAAGCCCTCATTTTCCAGGGCAGTAAACTTAGGCTTAGGCAGGGGAAGTGCCTCTTCTAAGGCTACTAAATTATCTGAAAAGATCTCAGAACTTCCTAGTCCTATCTTAGAGCTCTTTTCTGTGAGAAGGGTAAATGCAATTCAATAAATATATATTTTTTGAATAAATATTTATTAAATACCTACTCTATGCCAGGCATTGTATTAAGTGCTTCAGATACAAATAAGAAAAATAAAGACAGTCCATGCCATACCCTCAAAGAGCTTACAATCTAATTGGAGAAGATAACACACAGAAGGAAGCTGGCAAGGATAGCCAGGACAGGGCCTTGATGCTCTGCAGACTAAATCAAGAAGGGATGATGATGAAAAATGGAGTTACTTGGAAAGTTCTGAGCCCTCTATAAAGGAAGGCTTTGGGAGGAATCTACTCCTTCATCCTCTAGCTCTCCCCAACCAGAGGGAAACTGAGTCAATCAGCAGTGGGATGAGATTTGAGGGGGTCAGTTTATCCCTGATGGGGCATGACATTCTTTGAAGTCAAAACTAAACAGAGAGGCTGATGGAAAATGGAGTTTTGACTTTAGAGTGAAGATATATGATGGACATCCCTTGGTGAATTATGCCAAACAAAACCAGTGGAAACCTCTGCCAAAAGGCCAATGGAGAGATGCACTTTGGGAGTAAATAGACTATACTATATTGCCAAGGAAATCCCTAATGGAGTCACCAAGAATTGGACACAACTGAAATAACCAAATAACAACAATATTGTCAATGAGGTCCAAGGCCCTGGAGGACCATTGATGATGATTCAAACACATACAAACATACTACTTGCATCCTTACCAGATGGATGATGGACTCATTTTTGGACCTGGCCATTGAGGGAATTTGTTTTGCTTGACTCTATATTTGTTTTAAGAGTTTTGTTTCTGCTTCTTTTTTTTTTAATTGAGTAGAGGAGGGAGAAGAAGAGGGATAAGGATAGGATATTTTCTCCCCCCCCCCATATTTGGGGAGAATATCCTCCCCTGCCCCCTAAAGAGCAAAAGGAACCCCAGAAGGAGTCATAGATAAGTAGGACAGCATTGAAAGTTACATTTAAATTTATTCTATGATTAAGAAGAAAATTAAGCTGTAAATAAATGAATGATTTATTAAGTGCTTATTATATACAAAGAATCCAGGGCACAAATAGAAAAATAAAGCAGTTTCTGCTCTCAAGGAACTCACAATTAGAATGTGACAAGTGAAATGGAGAAAATACATATGGTGGGTTTTGCCTGCAAGTTAGATGAAAAGGTTGCATAGTCAGAGATTTGCAGTTTCATGTATAGCCCTCCTCTTCTGCCCTACAGTGTCAATGGAAATGCTCATTGTATTTAGTATCTGTTAAGCTGGGGATAATATGAAAATGTAAAAATATATATAATATAAATATATAATATATAAAAATATAAAAGAAATGCTCATTGTGTTTGGTGTTTGTTAAGTTCAGAATAATATGAAAATTAAAAAATACATAAAACATAATGTAAATATCTATCTATATATAAGAAATGGTCATATTTGTTAAGCTCAGGTAATGAAAATTCAAAATAATTATGTAATTTAAATAGAAATACTATATAAAGATATGTAAAATAAATGCTTATATTTGGTGTTTGTTAAGCTCACGATAATGTGAAAATAAAAAATATAGAACGTAAATGTATAATATATAAAAATATAAGAAATGCTCATATTTGGTGTTTATTAAATTCAGGATAATATGAAAAAATTTAAATATATAAAATATAATGTAATATCTACAAATATGAGAGAAATGGTGATATTTGTTAAGTTCAGATAATGTGAAAATTTAAAATAAGTATATAATGTAAATATATGTAAAATATAAATATAGTAAATAAATAAAACAAAATAAATGAGTAATAAATAAATAAAATATAATGTAAATATATATAAAAGAAATGCTCGTTAAGTTCTGGATAATATGAAAATTAAAACATATTTTATACATGTATATAGAATAGAAATACAAATATAAAGAGTTGCCCTCCAGCCCTGAGAACAGCATTAGAATGCTCCATTGGAGACCCAGCTCTGCTGCTTACTGGTTACATGGCCTTAGGCCAATAATTTGACCTTTCTAAATCTTGGTTTCTTTTCATTTGGCAAATAAAGGGGTTGGACTAGATGGTCCCTGGGATGCCTTTGGTCCATGATACTGTAAGCTGTAATCCGGTGGTGTCTAAAGCAAGATTTGAATCCAGTGGTCTCTTGACTCCAAGTCTGAAGCTCTCTCCATTATATTATGCCGGTCCTGGTAGACCTGCATTGGGCTTGGAATCAGGAAGACGTGTCTTCCTTAGTTCAAATCCAGGCTCAGACATTTACTAGCTGTGTGAGTCTGGGCAGGACACTTAACCCTGTTTGCCTCAGTTTCCTGGACTTGTAAAATGAGCGGAAGAAGGAAATGTCAATGGTTCAAGTATCTTGGCCAAGAAAACCCCAAATGGAGCCAGACACATCTGAACAACAACAGTGCCCTACAGTCCATTCTCTCAGCTACCCCAAGGCCAGTTTCTTTGTCACCCTAGCAACTTAGCATAATGCTTGGCACAAAGTAAGCTCTTAATGCTTATTGATTGACTGACTGAAATAAGGATCCTCCCAGGGCTAGTAGGAAGCTTGATCTCTAGTTTCTCACGTGGAGGCATTATATCTAGTGACCTGCTAATGAGCAAAAGAGGATTTTAGCTGGAACTTTCCTGGCTCCCCACATCTAACAGATACTTAATACATGTTGGTGGAGGGAGTGAATGAATCAACCCCCCTAATCCCAGCTCTTTTAAAGACATCCTGTGACCTCAGGTAAGTTGCTACCTTTTTGAACACATAAAATGAGCGAGATATTATACAAGATGCATTTTTAGGATCCTGCTGCCTCTATAGCTACAATTTGTGTGTATCGCGGGACAAATAGTTTTCCTTCTCTGTGTCTCTCTTTTCCTCATTTGTAAAATGTCCTCTAAGGTTCCTATCAGCTTTAGGGATTTGTGATCTGTAGGTGACCTGGGGCAGGTCTCTCTGGCTTCTGTTTCTCCGTTTCTATGGGAAGGGGTTGGATAAGAGGATTTCCCTGGTCCTTTCAAACCCTGTTTATGATTCTGTGATCCCATGATAATATGAACAGGACTGTAATTCAGAATCTTTATACCTGATGCAAGGACCATAAACTTTCCCCCAAGGAAGGTGTGTGGTAAGAAGAGCCCTCATCTGGATGGGAGGATGGACGCCATTTTGTTAGGAGAAAGATGGAGCCCTTACAGACACCAACGGGGGCTGCCTTGCTGGGGGAAAGGGTAAAAGGAGAGAACTCACACCAGTCACCATATAGTGATTTCTTATTTTAACTAATTATTCTTGCTAACTAGGTCCCAAGTTCTGTCATCTCTATGTTGATCAGAGTTTGCAGGCATCCTCCAAATATGTACCCTAGAGTGGAGTCCCAGTGGCTCTTGCCCTATATTAGTTCTGATAGTCAACACAACTTTGTAGAACACTCACTGGGTGTGTTAAGGCACCTTGCTAGGCACAGGGAGGAGAGACTTAAGGGTCAATCCCTGCCTTCTCAGGTCTGTGTTACTGTCTCTCCATGCCGAGAAACCAAAGGCTTCATGGCTTTGGTCCACGTTCTGTCCTTTCCCCCGAGAGAGGATGAAAGGCATCTGTAGAAGAATTTGCTGTTTCCTGTCCCAGCTTCTTTCCCTCCCTCCCCTACTGGTTTTCAGCTCTGCTTTTTCTGATCTGGGCCCATGTGAGGAGGAAATATATATTTAGACAGTTCTGTACTTTCCGTGGTAACAGTCACCTATTCCTGGTGAAGAATGAGGAAAATGGGTCAGCGGTATTTACTAAGAAGCCAGTTCCAGCTTCTTTTCCTAGGCTATTTATAAACTAAAAAAAAAGTTAGCAAAGTTTTTAAAAGGAGAATGGAAGCTAAAGTACATGTGAGTACCCTTGCTATCACTACGACTGAAAATCTAGTCTTTTCGAATGGAAATGAGTTACTTAGAGCACATAGAAACCTTGCAAATAGTGATTTTGATGGATTTTGGCAACCTAAGTTCCTTTCCCGTCTTGGTCTGATTTCTTTATAACTTTTTTATATGACATGCTCTTTCTTGGGTGTCAGGGGGCCGTCAGGGCAGTGGTTGAAGTCACACTTAGTTCCGGTCTCGATTCTCTCTGTGTCTGGTGTCATGACAACTTCCTCTGGGCTTTGAGGCTCGGAGAATAGCTGACGCTAATGAATGGGTAGTGATCTGGGCCAGCCTTGCCCACTGGGGCAAGATGATGTCACAGGCGCAAAGAAAGGCCAGTCTCCTTGAGCTTGGGGACTTTAGGAAGTTATTTTTGAATCTGGTCATTCAATTCCTAGCACTCCAAGGTGGAAAAATGCTACAAGGCAGTCGTTGGTTATACTGGCCCCAAGCATACACACAGCCCATGAGCTACAGGGGAAAAGCCTTTGGAGTCTGAGCCCTGGGTTCAAATCCCACATCTAATTCTACCTGGGGGATCTTGGATTGGCTCCACTCTCATGCTTTGGGTTCCTCATCTGTGAAATGTACATTCCAAAGTGATGAAGGACATTGATCATCTGATGGGCAAGAAGGATAACAAAAGGACAAGAGACCAGCAAGTAGGAAGATTAATTGAAGGAATTAGGGAAGTTCAACCTGGAGAAGAGGGGACATGGAGTGGGGGGGGGTTGGGTAACACATGAGACTTCATTCTTAGACAGCATCCCATGCCCCATCCCTACACCTCTGTATTGCCTCATTCCTGGAATCTGCTTTCTCTTACTTTTTATTTCTCAGAATCCCTATTTTCCTTCAAGGCTCAGCAGAAGTATGTGAGGCTTTTCATGACCCCCCTGATGCAAAAGCATCCCCCCACCCCACCAGTCATCTTGTATCTATTTTGTATGTACATACATATATGCACATACATGTAAACATTTGTGTATCTATTTGTATATGTGTGTATATATGTATATTACTTCCCTGCTGATGGAATGTAAGTTCTCTGAGGTCAGGAACTACTATTAGTTTTGTCTTTGTATCCTCAATGCCTGTAATAAGAGAAAGTTTTTAGTCAATGATAATTGATTGATTTGAAAGGCTGGCATATAGAAGAGGGTTCCGATCTGATATCCCCTTCCCTAATAGGGCAATATTAGGAGCAGCAGGTCAAAGTTGTGGTGGGGAAGATTTCACTGATGTGGAGGGAAATGCTTTAACAATTAGGGCTGTTTCAAAGTGGAACAGGCTTCCTTAGGGGAGATAGTGAGCTCACTGTTGCTAGAGGTCTGTTGTCAACATCCAGGTGATCACTTGTGAACAGTACTCTCAAAAGTGTCCATGTTCCTGCTTTGCACATATAAATCATCCACATAAGATGCTTTTCATCCCTCCCTCCCTCATTCCCTCTCTCCTTCCCTTCCTCCATCTCTCTTTCTCTCCCTTCCTCTCTCCATCCATCCATCCATCCATCCATCCATCCATCCATCCATCCATCCATTAATATGTGAGTTGACCTAAATAACTTCTGAGGCCCCTTCTGACTCTTGTAATAGGAACACTTTATTCTCCCTGAAATCTTTGATGAGTTTTTTTTTTTGTAATAACAGTTTCCTCTTTGTATATATTTTGTACACCTTTACCTGCATGTTGTATTATGTTAGATTTTTGTGGTTGGACTTGATTATATTTAATTGGTGATCACCAGGGATTTAATATCTAAATCCCAAAATGAATTACTAAAGTAAATGGAATTTATGGTAGTTTATTTACAATAGAGGAAAGATATTAAGGAAGAGAGAAAAGGGAGGGAGGGGGAGAGAGAGAGAGAGAGAGAGAAAGAGAGAGAGAGAGAGAGAGAGAGAGAGAGAGAGAGAGAGAGAGCGAGCGAGCTCTGGCTTTTTCTGAGCCAGGTAGAAATTCTCAGGCCGCAGCCAGGGGAAAGGAATCTCAAGACAATGGACCTTTCTTGGAGGTTCATACCTCCAGACAGGCAAGGAAACTAAATCAGCCTTTCACTCACCATGCTGACCATCTAAAAGGAAAGCAGTTTGAGGTTTCCTGCTCAAGTTCCTCAAGTGTCTCTCTTCACTCCAATCCAAGTGTCTTCTTCCAGTTCAACTCTGAGTGACTGAATGATCTTGATCTATCGATTCCTTTTGTGTGCCTCTGTTTCCTTTATTTAATGATCTTTTTCTCTTGTGTCACCTCCCCTAAATTTTACATCTACCAATCACAGTAGATGCTCCTCTCCAGGACTGACCATTCACTCACATGTGGGTCACAGACCTCCAACTCAATTCATGAAATGGGTGTTCACATTTTTTTCTGGTTAATTTGCACCTTTTTGTAGTTAGTTCACACCGTCTTGTGGTTAAAATGGGTAGATCTATATTAAACACTGAGTTAACACTTTGGGGATTAAAATCTAAAGAAAGACAGGGGATTACAATTTAATCTTCACAATAAAGGAAGAGCTAAGTACCTTCATTGTTACTATCAGGAGATAGCCAAATCCAATCTTCACAATTATGTGCAAAATAATCTAAGTTCCCTGAGGGGAAGAATGTTGTGCCTGGAAAATTATAAGCACTTAAAAGTGTTTGTTAAGTTGACAAAACTCTAGAATGTAGCAAGAAGGAGGGATAGTCTTGCCATATTCTAGAGTTTTATTCTTCATGTTAGGGTTTTGGAAGGCCATCAGTAAAGTGGAAGGAACCCAAAGGAAGGCATCTGTGATGCCAAGGGACCTTAAATCTATGCCATATGAAAATCATTTGCCATGTGCCATATGCAGAAAAGATTCAGGGAGTTGATCATGATAGATGTCTTCAAATATTTGAAGGGCTGAGAGGTAGAAGAGGAATAGACTTGTTCTGTTTGACCTCAGAGGGAAGGACTAGGAAAAATGGGGGAAAGTAATTGAATAAAAAAGTGTGCAGAGGGGTAGTGTATAAGATGGAAGATGACCAGAAAGGTTGGATACAGGGAAGCAGGTTTGGAAAGGCTTTGCAAAAGTCTCTAGCTTTATTGGAAAACAGTGGATTTTCTATTTGATCCTGGAGGTGGTGGGGAGCCAGTGGAGCTCTCACTTGGGACGATGATACGTGAACCATGCTTTGGGGAACTATAGAGAATATACATGTGGAGGTGAGGATGGAGAACATGCCAGGCATGATGCAACACTTATCCAAAGTAATGGAAGCAGGAGAGAGAATATCAAGAATGGAGAAAAGTGGAGGGGTGACATCGTTGGACTTATGCATCTCCCTTATTTTATAGATGATGATCCTGAGACCCAGGCAGGTAAAATGGTTAGTGTGTGTCCAAGCTGGAATTTGAACCATATTGACTTTCTCCCATGCCTCTTGTTGCCATCTCATCAAGTGCTTATTAGGCATGAGAGGTGGAGCTAGTCTCTTGCTTTGGAGAGTATATTTTAAAAAATAATTCATTTATTTATTATCAGTTTTAAGAATATTTCATGTAGAAAGTAAGAATAACAATATTTGTTGTCAAGAATCCTTTAAAAGACAGGAGAGGGGGCAACTGAGTGACTCAGTAGATTGGGAGCCACATCTAGAGATGGAAGGTCCTAGGTTCAAATTTGGTCTCAGACACTTCCCAGCCATGTGACCCTGGGCAAGTCACTTAACCCCCCATTGCCTAGCCCTTACCATTCTTCTGCCTTAGAATCAATATGCAGTATTGATTCTAAGACAGAAGGTAAGGGTTTAAAAAAAATAGAATGATGAGGGCAGTGAAATGGAAGAAGGCTAGAAAGGTAGGAAGAAGCCAAGTTGCCAGCCTGGGGAATTCTATAATTTATCCTAGAGATGAGGCAAGTGGTTGCCTTTTTTGAAAAAAGGGTGGAGTGCTTTAGGAATATATGAGCTTTAGGAATAATTGTTTGGCAGCTTAGAAACAGGGAGAGACTGAAAGCAGGGAGATCAAGACAGAATAGAGAGCTATTTCAATAGTCTAGGTGAGAAGTGATGAGACTGAGAACTTGGAGAGCCTTTGTGAAGAAGTGAGGGAGAGGGAAGAGTCGAGAATGACTAGCTAAGTGGAATAATGGTGGTGCTTTTGACAGAAAACAAGGAAGTTTGGAGGAGGGATGGGTTTTAGGGAATATATAATTAGGACTACTTGAAACACGATGAATTTGAGACGGTGATTGGATGTTCCAGCAGAAATGTCCAACAGGCAGTTGGTGATGTGGAGCTGGCTGGAATCCAAGAAAGAAATTAGGGCTACAGATATAGATTTGGGAATTGTCTGCAGAGAGGTGATAATTGAAGCCAGGGTAGATGATAAGATCACCAAGGGAGAGAGAGTGTGGAAAGAGAAGAAAAGAAGACGTCGTCTGATAGAGTCTTGGGAGGGAGGAGGAGGAGGGGGTGACCCATACTTTGTGGATGGGAAGAGAAGGATGAATCAATAAAGAAGACCAAGAAGGAATAGTCAGGGAGAAAGAGAGCCAAGAGAAAGAAGTGTCATGGAATCTAAGGGAGGAGAGAAGCTCCCAGTTTAGCAGGAAGATGAAACACGAACGAGGTAACTGTAACAATGATTATTACATGATAAATGAAATAGAATTGCAAAATCAAATCATGTGAGAGATATAAGAAAGCAGGTTGTAACTGAGGGGCTGAGGGAGAGGAGTTGTAGATGACTTCCCAGTGGAGATGGCATTTAAATTAGAGAATGGGCAAGGATTCCAAAGGTCAAAGGCAGAGAAAGAGCGTGCTCACCAATTAGGGCTCTGTTTATACTTTCCTTGGGGAAGGTTATCATTTGTTCCCTTAAGACAGACCTTAATAATTGAGCAGACACTAGCTTCCTTGCAATTTCTTACCCATAACACTCCATTTCCCATCTCTGTGGTTTGGTACCCCATTCCCGGGGTGCTCTCCATCCTCTTCAACTCATCTTCGAACCCTGATTTTTCTTTAAAGCTCAACTCAAGAACTACGTCCTAAATGTCACATCCCAAAAGGCCTTTCCTGGTTCCCTAGCTGCTGGCCAAGCCAAGTAAAGAAGCGTTTATTAATTATGTAGGATACCAGGGCAGAAAAGAAGACAACCTATACAAAGAAGTTGAGTAATTGAATGGGAGGGGAAGGAAGGTACCCACACAAGGACACGAAGGAGTGAACGTGGCTTTCCTGAACACTTTCCTTAAAATGGAAGTTCTGGGAAAAACTGATCATTCAGAGGAAGGGATGGAGTGATCTTTCTGGGTAAGAAGACTGCTTGGATGCAGAGAAAGAAGTCCAGGCAGTCAGAAGCAGAATCCAATGAGGAATGAAGGAGGGCTTGTCCCTTCTTCCTTTCCTCTCTCATCCCCCTATTACCTTGTATTTATTTTGCATGCGCACACACACATACACCTGTAGAAATATGCTGGTAAATATTTAACAACCAGCTCTCCAAAAGTCCCAAACATATTTTTTAGTTTAATCTGCATTATTAACAGTTTCTCTATCACTTTTTAAAGTCTAGACTATCAATGCAATAAACCAAACCTGGATTTGTAGTATTTTCTGATTTCCAAGGTATAAATGCTCGCACTGAAAACAATTTTTTAAAAGCCTTATCTTATGTCTTAGAATTGATACTAAGTATGAGTTCCAAGCAGAAGAGCGGTAAGGGCTAGGCATTGGGGGTTAAGTGACTTACTCAAGACCACCCATCTAGGAAGTGTCTGGCACTACATTTGAAACCAATTCCCCCCTTAGTCCCCCATTGAAAATTTGGCAATCTGACCCTCTCCAGTCTGTTGTGGTTTGAACTGTTTCCAGAACCCTCCTTCTTATATGTCTACACGTTATTTCTTACTTCAGAATGGAAGCTCCTTGAGGACAGGGACTCTCCTTTTTTCCTTTTGTATCCCCAGCATTTGGCACAGTGGCTGGTACAAAGCAGATGCTTAATGAATACTTGCTAATTGATAGATTGATGAATTCTAGACTTCATTATGGAAATGTATTGACTGATTCAGAGTCCTTACGATTTAATACAAGTCCTTGAAATTGTAATAGTTGACATTTCTGTAGCACCTACTATGTGCCAGAAGTGGGTTAAATCATTCACAATTATTATTTAATTTGTTCCTAACAATATCCCTGAGAGAAAGGGGATGTTAATTTTTTAAAAGTTTAATTAAAAAAAAAAACAACAACTCCTTACCTTCTGTTTTGGCATCAGTATTGTGTATTGGTTCCAAGCCAGAAGAGTAGTAAGGGCTAGACAGTGGGGGTTAAGTGACTTGCCCAGGGACACACAGCTAGGAAGTGTCTGAGGCCAGATTTGAACCTACTTCTAGCAAGAGCTCTCAATTCTATGAACCACCTAATTGCTCCCAGTAGGTGATATCATTACCCCCATTTTACAGATAAGGAAATTGAGGCAAACAGAGATGAAGTGGCTTGCCCAGGATCACACAGCTAGGAAGTGTCTGAGTCCAAATTTGAACCCACTTCTAGCCAGGGCTCTCAATTCGCTGAACCATCTAATTGCTCCCCAGTAGGTGATATCATTACCCCCATTTTACAGATAAGGAAATTGAGGCAAACAGAGATGAAGTGGTTTGCCCAGAGTCACACAGCTAATAAGTGTCTAAGATTGGATTAGAACTCAGGTCTTCCAGACTCCAGGCTCATTACTCTATCCACTGGGATAAACATATCCACTGCCAAACATGTTTGGGGAAATTTATACATTTTTCATTTCCTCATAGCTTCTAATTAGCTTGAATCAAGATGGAACATGTTGATTGACCTTTGAAAGAGAAGTGTAAATAGGACCCTAATTAATGCATTTTGCCTGTTGTTTTCCCCCCTGGTGGTGGCCATTAGCTTATTTAGCAACCACATTTAAGCAGCCAGGTAAATAGTAGAACTGAACAGGTGAGTGTCTGGTGATAAAAGGATGAGCATTGCCGCCCCAGGTTTGCCAAGCCCTTCCTTTTTGCTAGAAAATCGGAGGCTGGGTTGGAGCTCCTGGGGAAGCTTTCTTACCCATCCGTTGTTCTTTCCCCCCTCCATAATATTCTTTTTTTGGGGGGGGAAGGAGCAGAAGAAGGTGGTGTGGTAGCGACGTGGCTAATTATGGGCACTCTTCTGGGCTGGGGAGATGGCTTGTTGTCAGAGTGTACCCTTTTATTGTAGCCTGCTCATTGTGTGTGCGTGTGTGTGTGTGTGTGCGTGCGTGTGTGTGGAATAATTCACCTTCTTTCAACTGGATTTTGTAGCTCCAAGGAGTTGTTTCAGGCTCCCACTGCAGTTGCCCTCAGTTTGAAATGGAAATTGCTCATTTTCCCTTCCCTGGTCCCCCATGGCTCTGGCTTCAGGTGGAAGCGCTCTTCTAGGAGGCATTGTTGGGGAGGGCAGAAACAGGATCTGGAGTAAGGTGGCCAAGCCAGGACTGTTTGCCACCCAGGAAGGGGAAGGCACTGGAAAAGAGGAGAAGTCAGTCAAATTTAGCAGTCCTGTCTCTTGGATCTGATGGTTGGCAGAGATAGGCAGCAAATAAAAATCAGTCCAACAAGCATTTATTGGGCATCTACCAACAAGTCAACAAACCTGTTATGTGCCAGATAGTGTAAGTAAAAAAAAAAAGCAGTCCTTTCTTTAAAGCAAAAACAAAAACAAAAACATGCATTCTACGGGGGATGGGGGGGGCGGAGGGGCAGAGAGAAGCAACAGGAAGAGATCTGTGCGTTTTGAGTCCGAGGAGCTGGGTTCAAATCCCTACTTTGCCTGTAAGAAGACCTGGACCAAATCACTTAGGTCTTATTTTTTCTTTTAACTTAGCTTTTATGGACTTCATCTACAATTGAGAGGGTTAGGCTAGATGGCCTTTGAAATCTCTTCAAGCTCTAAATCTTTGATCTGAAATGACTCGTCTGGGTCTCAGTTTCCTGCCAAATAAAAGAGTTGAAGCTAGAAAGTTTCTGAGGTCCTTCACTGCTCTATCTATGATCTGGTGCACCTGGATGAGTAAATACTAAGAATATCCCAAATCCATAGTGATTTCAGGCTCTGGAGACTGCTAAAAGCACCAGGGAGGATCAGGAAGCAGGGTTAGAACCTGAGCTGAGTCTTGATGGGAGTCAGAGATTCTAAGAAGAGCGAGTGAGTCTGGAGAGCATAACCAGGCATAGGTGATAGCTTAGGTTAAAGCTTGGAGGTGGGAGATGGGTTGTCATAGGATGAGTTTGTCTGGAGCGTGACATACAGGAGGTAGGAAGTAATGTGAAATCAGTTCAGAAAATATGCATTAAAAACAGATTGCAGGGGGCAGCTGGGTGACTCAATGGATTGAGAGTCAGGCCTAGAGATGGAAGGTCCTGGGGTCAAATCTAGCCTCAGTCACTTCCTAGCTGTATGACCCTGGGCAAGTCACTTAACCCCCATTGCCTAGCCCTTACCACTCTTCTGCCTTGGATCTAATACAGAGTATTGATTCCAAGACAGAAGGTAAGAGTTAAAAAAAAAAGACATAAGATAAGGGTTATGGAGGAAAAAAAACTGAACTGGGAGCAGCTAGGTGGTTCAGTGGATTGAGAGCCAGGCCCAGAGATGGGAGGTCCTAGGTTCAAATCTGACCTCAGACACTTCCCAGCTGTGTGACCCTGGGCAAGTCACTTGACCCCCATTGCCTAGCCCTTACTACTCTTCTGCCTTGGAACCAAAACACAGTATTGATTCCAAGATGGAAAGTGAGGGTTTAAAAAAAACAGATTGTGAAGGACTTTAAAGACCAACTCGAAGAGCTCATATTTTATTGTGGAGGCAGTAGGGAGCCAGTGAACTTCTTGAGCTAAAGACTGAAATAGTTAGACCTGTGATAAGAGTATAAATTTGATAACAGTCTGGAGGAGAGATTAGAGAGGGAAGAGTCTAAGGGCAGGAGACCATTAGGAAGCTATAATAAGAGTTTAGGTTAGAGCTGATAAAAGCTTGGGGAAGACAAGAGAAAAATATTATTCCAAGAGAAAAATTCCATGAGGGAGCTAAGCTAAAAATTAAGAAATATTGATCTATCCTCAATCAACTCCAAGTCGAATTTGAGATTCGTTAAAGAAAAAAAAAACCAGTGAAAATCTCCCCAAACAAGTTTTATTCTTGAATGTGATGATAAATGGCCCAGAGACCTGGTTAGCCTCTAGGAGTGGTGAATTGAAATACAAGCAGAGGCAGAGATATTGTCAAATAACGAGGTATTATGGAACCAATCAGCTGTGAGTTACCCACTTGGCAGTTTGGAAGTAAAAACCTTTCCTCCCTTACAAGGCCAAGTGACTCTTAATTCATCCCGGGAGATTTCACGTTAAAATGTGTTCACTGCCAGCTGACAAAAGACGTGAGTCCAGATTTATTACACGGGCACCTGCAGTAAAAAAATGACGGATGATGAAAATGTATTTAATTATCATTCAATGCCACATCTCTGTCTGCTCCAGTCTCTCTGCTATAGCTGTTGGCACCCACTTTATTTTAAAGTCAATGTGCTTATCTGGGGAAAAGCCTGCTCTCTCTGAGTAAATTGACTTGTGGGAGGAAGGAAATGACGAACTCTTTTAGGCCCAGCTGAACAAATGCAGATTTGTGTTGGATTCCCGGGCATTAATTGTCTAATCCGCTTGACATCATATCATCTCAGGGACGAGGCTTTGGCCCAGAAAACCTTTGTGAGAAGTAAACTTTTCCTTGCCCTTTCTGAGCCGAAATGAATGATTTCCTGGGTCTTGTTTGAAAAGTGGAGCTGATGTGATGGATGCTGGAGTCGGGCAAGCTGTTGACTCTTTTGAATTTCAGAATGTCAGACCTTAGAGGTCATCATCCCTCTCCAAGGATCATTTGGAACTTCTGAGACCTTAAAGACTGGAAGTCCTTCACCTTTTATTTATTTATTTTTTTCATGGCACTTTGGGGAAACCACAGATGCTTTCCAGAATCCCATTTTTAAATGCATAAAATCAAATATGTAGGATTATAAAGGAAGTAAGTCATATTGAAATTCAGCTAGCAAAATGTTTGAAAAACAAGTTCACGGATGTCCGGTTAAGAGCCCTTATTACAGAGCATGTAGCCTAGCCCCTTCCGAGGATGGCTATATAAAGGAAAAAGCATGTTTGAAGTGCTTATCATGTACCAGCATAACTGGATTTTTACCCCACTCTGGGGTTTTAGTATGTGGTTATTCATGCAGAAAGAGATGTGACAGCAGATAGGCAGAGAGAATGTTAAGCACGATGTGAGTCTCTGAATAAGGGGGAGTGGAATCAAGAGTTCTTTAAGGGAGATAGAGAAGGGAGAGAAGGACTTTGGAAGCTGCAGACATGTAAGGAATATCCGTGACTTGTAGCTTTCCTTGGAAGAGACTTTGGAAAGTTTTACTTTGGAGGAGATTAGGACCTTGGTTTGAGCTGAGACCCTGTCTCATCCCCACTGAAAAGCTCATTTGATCTTATATTTTTCTTTTCTTTTTGGGGGGTATTTTTTGATATTTTCTACTCTATAGAACTCCCATTTTTTTGTTTTCTATTCTGTTTGGATAAATGAGTTTAATTGCTATTCATTTTTTTTTGGGGTGTTAGCTTGTGTAACTAGAATTTGGTGAAAAGGAGCCAGCACAGTAGGTGTAAACTTGGGCAACCCTTCTTTTGTAAGAATGACCAGGGGAGGGGAAGCCAGGTGGCTCAGTGGATAGGGAATCATACCTAAAGAAAGGATACCTCGGTTCAAATCTGGATCAAAACACTTCTTAATTTTGTGACTCTGGACAAGTCATCAACTCCATTTGCTGATCCTTTACTGCTCTTCTGCCTTGGAACCAATACTTAGTATCAATTCTAAGACAGAAGGTAAGGGTTTTTAAAAAAGAAGTGACCCAAGAAGTGAGCCCTAAATTAACCATATCCTTAAGTGCTACTGGCAAGGTCCAGCCTCACTTATGACTCCAGGGGTTCCTGACAGGTGGTGAATGATTAGTCAAGAAAATAACAAATGGAAGACAGCTGTATCTTTATGGCCATGGGAATGCTTTGCATCTGATAGCTGCTCTGCCATCCCCAGGCTTGGTGTTTATTTTTATACCCATTTTATTGGCACACAGATACCTAACACACATGTCTAAATGGAGATAATTGGAAAAGTGATACATTAACTTTTAACAAATCACTTGATTAACATTCTATATTCTTGTAAATAACATTACAGATTCTTGACAGCATAAAGGCTTCACACAAGATAAATGATTTCGTCACAGGTGGCTTAATTTTCTCACTACCCTGTGAGGAGTTTTGAGCTTACAATCAAGGAAAATTACTTATTACTTTTAATAAAATGGAATAATTAATCAGAAGTTCTTAAAAGACGATTCAACAATCATATCACTGAGGTTGAGGGGTACTGGGAACACAACTAAGATTTAATATTAGACTGATCATTTTTCAGGGTTTACTAGGGAGTTTCCCATTGGCAAGTTACTGGTTTGTGAAGTCGAGTCACTGAGGCATATTGAAGCTTAGTGTACCTGTGGTGTACCTGTACGTCTTGTATGGGCCTATATGATTGATTTGTATGCTGGCTTCATGAGGATAAGTTTCTGTAAGTGGGAAAGTTCTGGGCTTGGCTTGTAGCTACAGTTTTATTGGGAATTATGTACCTAAATAAAAGTTAACTCATGATAGTCTTTTGGGATTGGGTTTGGGGATCGATCTTTTGGTGATGTTTTAGAGAATTAGGGTACAGGTATTTTGCTCTTGCATTATTCTTTCTGAGACTAGGGGGAATAATAATCATGTCAATTCCATAGGTAAGGGATATTAATGAGAGAAGTTATGCAAAGGGGACTGAGTGGGCAATCACATCTTGCCAAGGGCCACTCTGTGGCCTCCTTAGCTACCATGTGTGACTCTGTCAAGGTGTCGTGGCCTGATGGTTCCCAGCACTTAAGCAATCAATATTTATGAGAGGGAGGCAGATAGAAATATATCACTCTCATGCTTCTCTCGGAGATGGGAAAGGTAAGAACAAATATCTAAGACCCTTGTCCTATTCCCCCCAAGACAGAAATCAAAGCTACGGGAAGCTTATGGGCAGGAGTGGGCAGTATTTGTTTCAAATCCTTTATTTACTCACCTTTTCCCAGAGTCAGAGGAAGTTGAATATTTTAAAAGGTCAGTGTAATCCTGCCTAAAGGGTACTGTATTTCAAGGTCTGGGTTCTAATGATAGCCTTTATAGAGGGATGAGCCAGATTCCAGAATGTGCCACCTTTGAGATACTTTTAGTTCACCTATGGACATATATATATATATATATATATATATATATATATATATATATATATATATATATATTTAAAACCTTTACCTCCCATCTTGGAGTCAATACTGTGTATTGGCTCCAAGGCTGAAGAGTAGCTAGGCAATGGGGGTCAAGTGACTTGCCCAGGGTCACACAGCTGGGAAGTGTCTGAGGCCAAATTTGAACCTAGGACCTCCCGTCTCTAGGCCTGGCTATCAATCCACTGAGCCACCCAGCTGCCCCCAACATGTATATTTTTTATGGGCACATGCATATACCTCTTATACCAGGCACTATACTAAATGTTGGGGATATAAATATTAAAGTGAGAAAGTCCCTGCCCTGAAGGGATTTATATTCTGACAGGAGGAGACAACACATATACACATATGCATATTTATGAGACAACATTTATACATATATATTTAAGTGATCAGGAAAGAAAGTATTTCAGGTGTCATTGGAATATTGAGTTGATTCGTAGGGCAATCCATTGGTGAACCCTTTCTATGAATAACAAATTTGATTACAAAGCTCATGGCAAGAGATAGGAATGAGAGTGAGGAGTTATTCTATTGGGTGAGGGTAGAAGGGATGGCATGATGGTCTAAGTGGGTGACTAGATGGAATATCTTCAAAGCATGGTCTTGTCTGATAATCTGGAACCTGTTAGATATGGCGGGTTAGTTGAGTTTGGGCTTAATCATTTAGCTCAACTGAGGATGAGAACTCCCCAGTTAAATGGGTAGATTTTTCTAGGAACCCAAGAGTTTCTGAAGGAGAGGTCTAGATGAGTTGTTACAAGTGGAAAGAAGCTGGACAGTAACAGGTGGTGGACTGTTAGATGGGATCTTAGGATATAGAATTGGAAGAGACCTGATAGACCATCTGGTTTAACTACCTCATTTTTATAGAAGAGGAGAAATGACATAATTGATTAAAGTCAAGTAATGACAGAGACATGACTATGACCTGGGCACCCATTTCAGTGCCCTTTTGACAGAATTACATCAATCTAAAATTTAGGGTTTCCTTTGACTCATGGGAGGAAGTAGGTAAATAGGACAAATGCTCCCTATTCCTGGCCACAAGATTCTTGTAGTAGTTATCCTTTGCTAAGAGTCTCTTAAAATCTGTTGACAGGTGGAATACCAGAGGACATGGCCAGAGTACGTGAGGTCCCTCTGAATAAAGCCTATGAAATCCTTGTGAACCTCTGGCTTAGTTTCTGGAAGCCTGTGCCGTGTTCATGAGGCTAAGATTATATGGTTTGCAGAAAAAATAGCCCAGATAAGAGGCAGTATCTAATGTTGCAATTTTCTTGCTATATCTGCTCTTATCACAAGAAGCCACTCCATTTTTTGTGTGTTACGGGGGAATCAGTACAATGGGATTGGATTTCTTCACTGAGGGGAAAATATAATAAGTATACTAACAGGAGAAGAGTGAAAATGCTAATGATTTTTGATGAGGGTCTCGGAGGGTCAGTGGCCAGAGGAGGGCGACAGAAAGTTGAGTAGGACTTTGATTGGGTTTGGAAAAGAGGAAGAGTATTGTTGGCTAAATTTGGATGGTGATAGCTGGTGGTGTGTGGGAAGGGGTTGGACAAAGGAATAGTCTCAATGAAGAGGCATTGGCCTGCCTTCTGGTTTCTCTATTCTCCCTCTTTTAAAAAATATTTATTTTATATTATTGTTTTTTTGAGTTCCAATTCTCTTCTCTCTTTCCCTCCCAACCCCACACTATAGAAGACCAACACCTGACACAGACACAGACACAGACACAGACACAGACACACATATATATTTCCTTATATCAGTTCTTTCTCTGGAGGTGGATAGCATTTTCCTTCATAGGTCCTTTGTAGTTGATTTGAATATTCATATAACTCAGAATAGCTTAGTCATTCACAGTTACTATTGGAACAATTTTGCTGTTACTGTATACAATGTTCTCTTGGTTCTGTTTATTTAACTCTTTGTTATTGTATGCAAGTCTTTCCATATTTCTCTAAAATCAATCTTCATTTCTTACAGCACAGTAGTATTCCATCATATCTTATGCCACAAATTATTCAACTGTGTCCTAATAGATGGGCATCCCCTTAATTTCCAGTTCTTTGCCACCACAATAAGAGTTGCTAAACATATTTTAGAACATAGAGATTCTTTCCCTTTTCCCCTGATCATCTTGGAAAACAGACCTAATAGTAGTATGGCTGGGTCAAAGGGCACACACAGAGTTTCATAACTTTCTGTTAAAATTCCAGATTGTTCTGCAAAATGGTTGGATCAGTTCACAGTTCCATCAAGAATGTATCATGTCCCCACTTTTCCCCATCCCCTCCAACATTTTTCTCCTGTCATTTAAGCCAATTTGATAGGGTGTGAGATGGCATCTCAAAGTTGTTTTAATCTACTAACTAATGATTTAGAGCATTTTTTCATATGATTATACATAGTTTTGATTTCTTCTTCTGGAAATTTACTGTTCATATCTTAAAAAAATTTTTACTTGATATTTATCATTTTTATCATAAATTTACCATTTATCAATTGGGGAATGGCATTCTCATATTCTTATAAATTTTACAGAGTTCTCTCATATTTGAGATATAAATCCTTTACCTGAGAAACTATCTATAAAATTTCCTCCCAATTTTCTGTTTTTCTTCTAATCTTGGCTACCTTGATTTTATATGTATAAAATCTTTCAATGTAATGTAATCAAAATGATCTATTTTATATCTTACAAGGCTTTCTATGTCTTGTTTATTCATAAATTCTTCTATCTATAAATCTGATAGGTAATATGTTCCATGTTCTTCTAACTCCCTTTATGTCATGTATCTATTTTGAACTCGTCTTGGTAATGGTATAAGATATTGGCCTAAATCCTAGTCTTTGCCAGACTGCTTTCGGATTTTCCTACCGATTTTTGACAAATAGCGAGTTTTACATTTCTCTAACATTGAGGTTACTATAATATTTTACTACTGTGTGTTGTATATCTACTCTGTTCTACTTATCCACTATTCTATTTTTTTTTAATCAGTACCAGGTAGTTTTGATAATTGTTACCTTATAATACATTTTAAGATCTGGCACTGCTAGACCTCCTTCCTTAACACCCCCCCCTTAATTCCTTTAATATTCTTGACCTTTTCTTCTCCTAAATGAATTAAGTTATTAGTTCAATAAAATACTTTTTTGGGGGTAATTTAATTGGGATGGCAGTGAATAAGTAGATTAACTTAGACAGAATTATCATTTTTATTATATTGGCTTGGCCTGCCCATGAACAATGAATATTTTCCAATTATTTAAATCTGACTTTATTTGTAATTCTATAATTATGTTCATATAGTTCCTGGATTTGCCTTGGCAGATATCCTTATAAGTATTTTATATTGTCTACATTTAAAATGAAATATCTCTTCTTGCAGGGCTTTGTTGGTGATATATAGAAATGCTGATGGATTTAGGTGGATTCTTTTATATCCTGTTACTTTGCTAAAATTATTAATCAACTTAATTAAGCTTTTTAGTCAAATCTCTAGGACTTCCCTAGTATATTGTCATATTGTCTGCAAAAAGAGATAATTTTTAAAATCCATTTTATTTGCCCATTTGAATTCCTTCATTTTCTTTTTCTTCTATTATTGCTATTACTAGCATTTCTACTACCATTCTGAATAATGGTGGGGATAATGGATATCCTTGTTTCACTCCTGATCTTACCAGAAGACTTTATCCCTGTTACTGCTAATGCTTGCTGATGGTTTTTGCAGATGATGCTTCTCATTTAAATTCTTTACATTTAAATCTATGCATTTAAGAGTTTTAAAATAGGAATAAGTTGCATTTTACCTAAAGCTTTTTTTTTTGCATCTATTGATAAAAATCATCTGATTTTTACTACTTTTGCTATTCATATAATCAATTATGCTAATAGTTTTCCTTATCTGCAACCAGCCCTGCATTTCTAGTATAAATCCCACTTGGTCACAATGTATATATATATTTTTTGTTTTGTTTTTTTAAAACCCTTACCTTCTGTCTTAGAATCAATACTATGTATCGGTTCCAAGGCAGAAGAATGGTAAGGGCTAGGCAATGGGGATCAAGTGACTTGCCCAGGGTCACACAATTGGGAAGTGTCTGAGGCCAGATTTGAACCTAGGACCTCCCATCTCTAGGCCTAGCTCTCAATCCACTGAGCTACCCAGCTGCCCCCATACAATGCATAGTTTTTTTGATATGTTGTTATGTAGTTTCCTAGTTAGCATTTTATTTAACATTTTGGCAATCTATTCATTAGTGAAATTGGTCTATAATTTTCTTTGTTTTTGCTCTTTCTGGCTTAGGTATCAGCACCATAATTGTTTCATTAGAGGAATTTTCTAAGACTCCTTCTTTGTTTTATTCCAAGTAATTTACTTAGTATGGAATTAGTTTATCTTTAAATATATGGTAGAATTCACTTGTAAATCCATCTGTCCCTGATACTTTTTCCCTAATGAAGCTCATTTATAGCCTGTTCAATTCATTTTTTTCTAAAATAGGTTTATTTAGGTATTCTATTTCTTCTTAAGGTAACCTGGGCATTTTTGTAAGTATTCTTCCATTTCACTTAAATTGTTAAATTTATTGGCATATAATTGGGCAAAACAACTCCTAATAATTGCTTTAACTTCATCTTCATTAATGGTGTATTCACCCCTTTTTTATAGCAGTGATTTGTTTTTCTTTTCTCTTTTAAAAATCATATTAACTAATGGTTCATCTATTTTATTGATTTTTTCATAAAACAAACTTGAGTTTTATATATTAATTAAATGGTTTGCTTATATTCAGTTTTATTAATCTCCCCTTTAGTTTTCAGGATTTCCAATTTGGAAATTTTTAATTTGTTCTTTTTCTAGTTTTTTAAATTGTATATCCACTTCATTGATCTGCTTTTTCTCTATTTTATTGATAGAAACATTTAGAGATATAAATTTTCCTGATTACTTCTTTTGCTGCATCCATAATTTTTGATATGTTTCCCTGTTATTCTCATTAATTATTGCTTCTATAACTTGTTCTTTGACCCACTCATTCTTTAGGATTAGGTTAGTCTCCAATTAATTTTTGATCTATGTCTTCATGGTCCTTTACTGAATGTAATTTTTATTTCATTATGATCTGAAATGGATGCATTTAGTATTTCTGCTTTTCTGCATTTAACTCTAAAATTTTTGTCCCTTAATATATGGTCAAGTTTTATAAAGATGCCATGCACCACTGAGAAAAAAGTATATTCCTTTTTATTTCCATTGAGTTTTCTTTAGATGCCTATTTTATCTAAGATTCTATTTCTCTCCTTGATTTCTTTCTTTCTAAACCCTACTAGTTTAGTTTTTCTATTTCCACCTGTAATTTATTCACCTTTTCCTTTAAAAATCTGGTTGCTATGGCATTTGGTACATATTGCTTATTATTGATATTACTTCATTATTATAAGGTACCTTTTGACATAATATAATTCCTTTGCTTATCTCTTTTTAATTAAATCTATTTTAGCTTTAACTTTATCTGAGATCATGATTGTTAATCTTGCTTTTTTTTCTTCAGCTGAAGCATAATAAATGCTACTCCAGCCCCTTATTTTTACTCTGTCTTTCTCATTTTCAAATATATTTCTAGTAAACAACATATTGCTGGATTCTGGTTTTTGATCCATTCTGCTATCTATTTCCATTTTATGGATGAGTCCATCCCATTTACATTCAAAATTATAATGACTAGATGTATATTTCCCTTCATGCTATTTTCCTCACTATTTATCCCCTTCTGTCTCTTTTTACTGCATCCCTCCTCAGAAGTCTGGTTTACGTCTAATCACTGCCTTTCCAATCCACATATCCTTTAATAGTCCTTCACTTTTCTTATCCCTTTGCTCTTCTATTTCTTTATAAGTTAAGGTATAAGATGTATATTATTTCCTCTTTATCCCAGTTTTGATGAGAATAAGATTCCCACACTATATACCCTCCACCTCATCCTACCTTCCACTGTAACAGTTCTTCCATTCATGCCTCTTTTGTGTGAGATGATTTGCTTCATTTTACCTATCCTTACTCAATGTTGTTTTTTTCAGACAATTCTATCATATTCAATTAACCCCATATCTTTTATCTATGTATATAATGATAATATTCTTAAGAGTTATATAACATTTTCTCACGTAATAAGTTAAACAGTTTAATCTTACTAAATCCCTTAAATTTAATTAATCTTCCATGTTTGCCTTCTTATGTTTCTCCTGATTCTTATAAGTCAAATTTTCTGTTCAGTTCTGGTCATGAAAATCTTTTAGTTCATTAAATTTCCATTCCCCCCTTGTATGATTACACTCAGCTTCCTGGGTATGTTATTCTTTGTTGCAAGCTCAGTTATTTTGCTCTTCTGAATATCATATTACATGCCCTTTGGTCTCTTAATATAGAAGTTGCTATGCTTGAGTTATCTTGATTGCAACAGTTCTATAATACTTAAATTATTTCTTTTTAGTTGCCTATAATATTTTCTTGTTCACCTGGGATCTTTGAAACTTAGCTATGATGTTCCTGTGAGTTTTCATTTTGGGATCTCTTTCAGGTGGTAAGTGGTGGATTTTTTTCAATTTCTATTTTACTCTTTAGTTCTAAAACTTCAGGACATTTTTCCTTAATAGTTATTGAAGTATAGTCTCTTTTTGATCATAACTTTCAGGTAGTTAAACAATTCTTATATTATCTCCCTTGATCTGTTTTTCAGATCATTTGTTTTTTATAAAGAGATGTTTCATGGTCTCTTCTATTTTTTTCATTCTTTTGATCTTTTAATATTATTTCTTGTTATCTTATGGAGTAATTAGCTTCCACTTGCTCAATTCTAATATTTAAGGAGGTTTTTCCTCTGGTAAGTTTTTGGATCTCTTTTTCCAAAGGTTAACTTTCTTTTCATAATTTTCTTGGTTTTCTCACATTACTCCTTTCTTTTCACAAATTTTCCTCAGTCTCTCTTATTTGATTTTTAAAATGCTTTTAAAGTTCTTCCAAGAAATCTTTTTAGGCTTGTGACCATTTCATATTTTTCTTTGAAGCCTTACAAGTTGCTGTTTTGACTTCATTGTCTTCTATGGTCAGGTTCTTTCTTTGTTCAATTTTTTAAACAGCTGATTTGTTGGCTATTAACTTGATGTTAGGGCCAGGCTTTGCAGGTTTTTTGTGCTGTTGTTTTCTGAGATCCATCTGGGGGCCTTTGACATCTTGGTTCTTCTAATATTCTATAATTCAATGCCAGGTGTGGTCACTGCTCCTCCAACTCATGCTTTCATCTATGATTGACTTTAAGTACTTCTCTCCACTCCTGAGCCTTGACTAAGGCTCCCAACACCACTGCCAGCACAAAATTTCTTGCTCCCTGCAGTCAGACACCTCCCCCAGTCCCTGACTGTCTGACACAACTGCCCCAGAACTTACTGTTTGTTGATTCATCAATATCTGCTCCATAGAATCTGTACTTCTCTCTGACCATCTGACCATCCTAAAAGGCCAGATATTTCTTAATGTCTCCCTAAGTTGTTTTAGGAGAGCTGACTGCTTTCCCTTGACTTTTAATTATTCCTGCTGATCCAAAATTCATTTTGAGGTGTTATTTTAAGTTATTTTTATGGAATTTGGGAGATCCAGGTAATTTTCTGCCTTATCCCACCATCTTGCCATAATTCTTTTCCTATTTTCTCTTGATAAGCCTGGTCTATTCATAATGGTACCTGCTAAGCCCTCTGGGTCTATGCAGTCTTGACCTGAGAATTTCAGGCTGGGTTGGAAATCTATGAGTTGCTGGCTTGAGCCCTGGGGCTTAGTTGCTCCCAGGTTTCTTAATAAAAATTCAGCACTAGATTTAAGCCTAGTTTGTAACAGGCACTTTTGGGGTGTGTATGAGTGCTTTTGTGTGTATGAATGTGTATAATGAAACAAGCCAGGATGCTGACCTGAATCCAAGAAGAATTTTTAATTTAAGGTCAATAACAGTTTTTATTCATCTTTAAAGGGTCAAAATGGAAGAAGGTCATTTGTGTTTCTGTTTTTTAACAGGTGAAGAAACTGAAAACTAAGCACTCAAAATATAAAAGGGTTTTTTTAAATAGAATATAGAATGTCAGAGTTGGGAGGACCTGAGAAATGTCAGAGCTGAAAGAGGCCTTAGAACATGCAGTGCCAGAGCTAGGTGGGTCCTTAGAACATGAAATATCAGATGTAGGAAGTCTTAGAACATGGAATATCAGAACTAGCAGGAACCCTAGAACATATAAAATCAGAGCTGGGAGAAACTGTAGAACATGAAATATCTGAGCTAGAAAGGAACTTAGGACACAAAATGCCATAACGAGGATAATCTTTAGAACAGAGAATCTCAGAGCCTGGAGGACCTTAGAATATGGAATGTCAGAACTGGAAGGGAATACATTGTCAGAGACAGAAAGGATATTTGAATCCAACATGTTAGAATAAGAAGGGACCCTAAAAGTTACCTAGTCCAACTTCCTTCCTTCTTTTTAGTACCCCTCTCTCCTTTGTTGACTTTCCCAAGATTACACAAAGTTTTCATGGTAGAATCAGATCAATGAATTCAATCCAATAAACATTTTAAAAGCATCTGTTCCATGCAAAGGAGTGTTAAAAGTCAGGATCCTCTAGTTTCTAGCCCCATAATCTTTCTGCCACTCCATGCTACTTTATCTCTGGGAAGGCTGACCATTAGCTGGTGGGTGGGTAGGTGAATGATCTCAGTTCTCTGAAGATGGGGACTAGTTGTTCAGGAAGAGGAACAATGGCGCCCAAGATATATGGCACTGATGAAGGATGGGCCCAAAGCTGGTGAGATAAAATCCAACTGTGGCTTGCTCCTTGGATAAATCTCTACATTTCTCTGTCTTAGCTTCCTTATTGGCAAATTGAAGGAGTTGGGCTAAGTGGCTTCTAAGGCCCTTTCTGCTCCGAATCTGTGATCTTAATACTATGATCACATGAATCAAGGAAAAGAGTGATGGAGAAGGAGTCCTTGCAAGACCCCATGCCAAGGCAAATGAGGGCTTCCCCTTTCAAAACCTGGGGCTTTGATAAAAGGGAGAGCCAAGGGGGCAGCTGGGTAGCTCAGTGAATTGAGAGCTAGCCCTAGAGACGGGAGGTCCCAGGTTCAAATCTAGCCTCAGACACTTCCCAGCTGTGTGACCCTGGGCAAGTCACTTGACCCCCATTGCCTACCCTTACCACTCTTCTGCCTTGGAGCCAATACACAGTATTGACTCCAAGACGGAAGGTAAGGGTTTAAAAAAAAAAAAGGGAGAGCCAAGTATACTTCAAAGAAGCATGGAATATTGGGGAGAATGCTGCCTTTGGATTCAGAATAACTGAATTCAAATCCCAGCCCTCTCACATACTACCTGTATGACTATGGATAAGTTATTTGACCTCTCTTGGTCTCTGTCTACTCCTTTTTAAAACAAGAGAGTTGGACTAGATGATCTCTCAGGGTTCTTCTAACTCTAAATCCTTAATCTTTTGTATAATTTGAGGAGAGAGCATTGGGTGTAGAGTCCTGGGCTCAAATCCTACCATTGGTGCTTATTATACCTTGGACAAGTCACCATCTCCTTGGACCTCAGTTTCCTCTTCTATAAAATAACAGGGTTGGATGAGAGGGCCTTCAAGGTCCTTTTTAATTCTTGAACTATGATCCTAGGAAAGCAGATTAGAAATTGAATTCTCTCTGTCTCAGATCTCATCTTCTTCATGAAGCCTTCCCTGACTACTTCAGGAAGTATAGACTTCTCTGGACTCCTAGAGTAATTGGTAGAGCCATCACACAATTTTGTTCTGGTCAATAAGTGTCAGTCAGCAAACACTTAGTGAGCCTTGTTAGTGTATTGTTTTGCTTTGAAATTTAATTGCTGTATTGATGTGTTGATTTTCTCCTAGATACTCACTAGCTGTGTGGCTCTGAGCAAGTCACTTTACCTTTGCCTCAGTTTCCTTATTTGTAAAAATGGGGATAACAATAGCATCTACCTCTTAGGGCTGATGTGAATTTTGAATGAGAAAATCTCTATAAGGTACTATATAAGCTTAAAAGTCTACAAAAATGTTAGTTATTATATTATTATTATTACCTTGAAGTATCTTGCATTTGACTTTGTTGTTGAGTCATTTCAGTCCTATCTAACTCTTTGTAGTCCCCTTTGAGGGTTTCTTGGTCAAGATACTGGAGGGGTTTGCCATTTCCTTCTCCAGTTCATTTTGCAGATGAAGAAACTGAGGCAAACAGGATAAAGTGACTTGCTTAGGGTCACATAGCTAGTACATGGTTGAAGTTGGATTTAAACTCAAATCTTCCTGACTTTAGACTCAACTCTATCTACTGTGCCACTTCACTGCATTTGACTACCTCATATTTATTGTAAAAAGTTATTCTGCATATACATGTATGTATTTTCTTCTCTGCTAGAGTATAAACTCTTCATAATTAGAAATTTGCTTTATTCCTTGTCTTATATCTCTAGTGCCTAGCACGGTGCCAGGCACATAGCAGGCACTTACTAAATGTTGATTGATTGATTGATTGGTGATCAGTTTTTCAAGGGCATACCACATGCCTACCTCATAAGCATTTGCCGAATAAATCAGGCAGATCTTGACATATGAAGAAGGGAGAAAGGAATGCTTCCAGACCCCTGTCTCTACTCTTTATTCTAGACAGCCCTCATCTTCTCCATGTCATTGATGATGCATATTCATTCATTTGTTCCTTCATTTATTTATTCTTTCACTTATTTATTTATTTAAACCCTTCCCTTTTGTCTTAGAACCAATCCTAAATATCAGTTCCAAGGCAGAGAGATGGTAAGGGCTAAGCAGAGGGGGTTAAATGACTTGCCCAGGGTCACCCAACTAGGAAGTGGCTGAGGCTAGAGTTTATTTTTCAATCAAAACAAAAACAACCAACCTTTCCTTCTCTCTTAGAATCAATACTATGTATTGGTTCTAAGACAGAAGAGCAGCACAGGCTAGGCAATTGGGGTCAAGTGACTTGCCCAGGGACACACAGCTAGAAAGTGTCTGAGTCCATATTCTAACCTAGGACCTCCAATCTCCAGATCTGGCTCCCAATCCACTGAGTCACCTTGTTTCCTCTCAATAAGGATTCATGGATACCCAATCTGTACGAGGCACCATTCTAGGTTCTGAGGGTATGACAAAAGACAAAAGAAAAATCAGTCTCTGTTCTCAAGGAATTTACCTCTTAGGACGGAAGCTCTGGTTGATTGGACTTTGGCACCTTCCAAATCCAGGCACATAGTGAACACTCTGTTGATGCTTGGCTGATGGGAGCCACTGGTTTGCCTCCAGTCCTCATCCCATCACTTCCTAATGGAGCTCAGCCTGTCCAGGGGCTCCCTGTCCCCGATGATCTCCCTCCCTCCCTCCCAGGTAGTACCCTCTTGCCCACCTCAAGCAGGAGGCTTTTTATCTCCCCAAGACAACAGAGGCTAGGGTTTTGATGGCGTTCAGGCCAGTTTAATCAAAGTATGTCAGGGCTGTAATTTACCAGCGATCTATGCTAAGCAAGGCGACATCTCCTACCTGGATATCCACAGATGGCATCAAAGACGGAGGAGATGAAACCTGTCATTACTAGTTCATCAGGGTAACTCTGGGCAAAGAAATTAATACAAATTTTATTTCCAAGTGAGGATAATGACTCTCCTTTCCACATTAATTTTTATTAAGCATTTTATGTATTATTCCAAAACCACATACTATGCAGAGACAGCTTAGTACACATTATGTGTGGTGCGTTTTGTAATCATCGTGTGGCCTTCGTCCAGGATGTGTAAGAGAAAACAAACATGATTGTTTTTCATTTGAAAGAAATCAACATGGTGATGCATGGATGGTCTCTGAAGCCATCCCTGGTAGTAGGCTGCTCCCCTATCACGAAGCAGGGACTTTTTTCTTTGAAACCAGTTGAACATCTGAGTTGTACCTCTCTCCAAATTGGAGTTGGTTCTCCAAATCTAGAAAATCATATGCTCCTAGAAGGCAAACATTTTCATTTTTCACCTTATGGGGGTGCAAAGCTTATAGTGGTCAAGTCTTTGAGCATTTGCTGAAGACTTTAGCACTCTGCCTTCTGCCTCCATGCCTTCCTCACTCCCTCTCCCCCAATCCTGGAATCTCTTTGTGGAATGTATACAGAATCGTTCTTGATTGTCCTAGTTTAGGGCTTCTTAACTTGGGATCTGTGAACTTTAAACAAAAATATTTTGGTAATTATACTTCAACATAATTGATTTCCTTTATAATCCTAAATGTTTTATTTGATCAATTTTAAGACACTGTTCCATAAAGGGGTTCCTAGGCTCTTCCAGTCTGCCAGAGATGTCCACATCACAGAAAAGATGAAGAACCCTACTTAATATGAGTGCTTTTTCATTCTGCTCTGATTGTATAGGTACTTCCCTAAGCTAGTTGATCAATAAATATTTATTAAGTACCTACTATGTGCTAGGCACCATGGTAAGTGCTTCGAATACAAAAAGAATAACAAAGACAGGCCCTGCCCTCAAGAAGCTGTCAATCTAAAGGAGGAGATAAAAAGCAAATAAGTATGTACAAAGAAGCTTTATTTAGGATAAAAGGGAAATAATTAAGAGAGGGAAGGTACTAGAAGTAAGAAGAGTTGGGAAAGTTTTCTTGTAGAAGATGGGATTTAAGTTGGGATTTCATGGAAGCCAGGAAAGGCAGTTGGAAGAGATGGGAAAAAAGAACATTCCAGGAGTGGGGGGTGCTCAGAAAGGATTCCCAGAGCCAAGCAAGAGATGGAGTGTCTTGTTTGTGCAACACCCAGGAGGTCAGTGCCACTAGGTTAAAGATTATGTGTTGGGGAGTAAGTGGAAGAAGACTGGAAGGGAGCTAGGTTATGAAGAGCTTTGAATGTCAAAGAGGATTTTGTATTTGATTCTGGAAGCAACAGAGAGCCTCTAGAGTTTTTTTGTAAAGGGGGATAGGGGGTAGCTGGGTAGCTCAGTGGATTGAGAGCCAGGCCTAGAGGTCCTAGGTTCAAATCTGACCTCAGATACTTCCCAGCTGTGTGACCCTGGGCAAGTCACTTGACCCCCATTGCCTAGCCCTTACCACTCTTCTGCCTTGGAGCCAATACATGGTATTGACTCCAAGATGGAAGGTAAGGGTTTAAAAAAAGGGGGGGGGGAGGGATGATGCAATATTTTTACATGATGTGTCTCCTTAGTAGATTGGAAGCTTCTTGAGGGTATATATAGCCAGCTTTTGTTTTTTCCTTTGTATCTCCAGCTTGTGGGAGGTACTTAAATTTTTGTTGGCTTGGGTTGGATTGGACCTATAGTGTGCCTATATGCACTTAGTGCATTGCAGAATACAAAAGAAATGGGAGCTATTTCTTCTCTTAAGGGTATTTTACCATCTTTTGTGGACACAAACTTCTTATACATAAAATGATTAGAGATTGTTGCTGCTCAGTTGTTTCAGTTGTGTTCAACTCTTTATAACCCCATTTGGGATCTTCTTGGCAAAGATACTGCAGTGGTTTGCCATTTCCTTCTACAGCTCATTTGATTGACGAGGAACCTAAGGAAAACTGGGTGAAGTGACTTGTCCAGGGTCTCATAACTAGTAAGCCACATCTGAATTCACAAAGATGAATCTTCTTAATTCCTAGCCCAGTGCTCTATTCACTGCCCCAATTAGCTGCCCATCTGGGTACACAGAAAATATTACAGGGCAGCATTAATGGAGTGGAAGATGTCTTGTTGGCTTTAAGGATCTTGGGACTAGAGGCAAAGTGATCTATGCTGGACTCTGGGCTTGGAAGTCAAAAGAACTGGGTTTGAATTCTAGTTCTGCTACGGTATGATCCTGGACAAATCACTTAACCTCTCCCATAACGTCAATTCTTCATCTGTAAAATGGGGGTCCAAGCAATCCTATAGACTCATGTTAAGCACCTACTATTTACAAGTCACTATGTCATGTGTTGGGGATACAGAGACGGAAAAGAACATCAGCATCTTTCCTCCAGGAATTCACATTTTACCGGATAATGTACTCAGGCTGACTCTAATGAGTACATCCCAGGACTGGGGGCACAAAGGAGCACTCTGAAAGAACTATGTAAAAGGAAATGATTGTTATTGATACAGGTGGCCAGAGAAGGGAGATATCACTGTCTACAGTCATCCCCTCCTAAATATTAGTGAGGGAAGTCAGCAGGGCTTGGGGTAAGAGGAAGAAAGGTGGATTTTGCCCCTTTTCTCTCCTCTCCTCTCCTTACCTCCTGCATTCCACAAAAAGGAAAATGAATGAAATTAAAGCTCTGTGGAGAAAGGAGTGGCCTTATCCCCAGGCTGTCTGAATCCATGTGCTTCTCTGTATTTCCTTCCAGTTTTTCATGGAGCCCATCTCTCTGTGTCCCCACGCAGTCCTTTGTTTCGTGTCTCGCACGCACACGTCGGTAATATTGTGTGTTATGGCTGCCCGCCTTAGCCTCTTTGCAGAATCAGAGAATCCTGGAACTGAAGGGGTCCTCCAAGGGCATAGAGGCTAATCCACTTCTGAACAAAAATTCCATCTCTGGCAACTTCAACAAGTAGTCAGTCATCCAGCCTCTGCCTGGAAACCCCTAGTGGGAGGGAGAGGGGAAGCCCACTATCTCCCCAGGCAGCCCATTTGACTTTTGCTAGCTCTTTCTCTGGGGAAGCTCTTCTTTGATCAAACCTAAATTTGTCTCTGATGCTTCCTCTACTCAGAACTACTAATTCTTCCCTCTGGGGCCAAGCCAAGTGGCTCTAACCACTGCCTTCCTTCCCCTTTCCAGATGATACTCCTTCAGACATTTGTAGACAGTAATCATGCCCTCCCTCAGGCTTCTCTTCTCCAGGCTAAATAGCTTTAGGTTCTGCAATTAATGCTCTTATGGTATGAAGCAGGAGGGGAGGAAAATAGCATTTACCAAGTGCCTTTGTGCCAAGCACTGTGCTAAGCGCTTTACATTTGATCCTTACAACATCCTTGGAGAGTATGTGCTATGAGTATCCTTATTTTACAGTTGAGGAAATTGAGTAAGATGAAGGTTAAGTGATTTGCCATACAAGTAAGTAAGTGTCTGAGTCTAGATCTGAACTCAGGTCTTCTGGACTTCAGGTCTAAAGCTCTATCCACTGTGCTACCTGGGTGCCTCATGAGCAACATGGGTTCAAAGCCTTTCTCTATGTTGTTCACTCTCCTGTGAGTGAGAGATTTGGGGATGACGCTGAACTCTTTCTGATATGTACTTCTAGTATGAAGTAGTATTTACAATATTCAATTGCCTTCTCAAAGGGTTGAAATCTTGGTTCTGCTGCTTACCAGCTTTGGATGAGTCACTTAATATTTCTCTGTACCTCAGTTTCCTTATCTGTAAACTATGGAAGTGGATCAGACTAGATGATCACTAAGGTCTTGAACTGTAATATTTCCACAGATCTGGCACCTTACCCCTTCCTTCAAAGGCACATGTCAGTCCTTACCCATCTTTTTGTTCTGTGTGAGACTTGTCCATACCCTTTTGTAGATCTAATAAGCATTAATCATGCCTCCCATGTGCCAGGCACTGTGCTAAGCTGTGGGGATAAGAAGAAAGGCAAAAGACAATCCCTGTCCTCAAGGAGCTTACAGTCTAATGGGGGAGATAGCATGCATGCAATTTTGCAAACATGTTATAAATAGGAGAACTTGAAAATTTTCAGCAGATATTACCAATAGAAATAATCATCGACTAGCATTGAGGGGAAAGGGTTTCTTTAGAAACTGGGATTTTAAAATCTGGCATCACACACTTCCTAGTTGTGTGACCTTGGGCAAGTCACTTACCTCATTTGATTAGCCCTTACCCTTTGGAACTAATAATATAAGTTCTAAGAAAGAAGGTAAGGGCTAAAAAAAAAGAAGCTGGAATTTTCCTTTGAGACTTGAAGGAAGCCAGGGAAGTCAGGAGGCAGAGATGTGGAGGGAGAGCCTTCTAGGCATGGAGGATAGCTAGAGAAAAATGCCTGGAGCTGAAAAATGGAGTGTATTATTCCTGTAACAGCCAGCCTAGTGACATTGGTTTTTGACCCCTGTTGTTTTGAGGTGCTTTAAAAAGTATTGTTTGGAAGGATTCTCAGCAGTTTCAGCTTTTGCTATTACTGAGCCGCCATCTTGGTTCCACCTCACCCAGGTTAGTGACATTGGAATGAAGAATATGGGGTAGAGATTGAGGAGGAAGGAGACTGGAAAGGTGGGGAGTAGGGCTGGGTTATAAAGGGCTTTGAATGCCACCAGTGGAGGTGATCTCTCTGTTAGAGTTGCCTTCAATATGCTGGGTCCCTTCCTCTAGTTCTCTTGGGTAACAATGGAGCTCTGCTTCAGCTAATACTTCTTCTGGGCACAAGACTATCCTGCCTCCTTTCCCAGCCACAGATCTCTGTGTTAATATACTTCATGCTATTTCCCCTAAGCATCCGTCATTTGTAATGTGTCATTGCTCAGCATCTGGCTTTCCTCTGCCCCTTTGGGTGACTCGCCACTTTAATTCTTTGGAGAAACTGGTTTTCCTTGACTCATAGCCATCAGTTAGAAGAATGTTGATATTTTAAAAAATGGACCTTGGTTTCAGAGAGAAGTTCAGAGTTATTGAAAGCCATGTGCAATTTCCCAAAGGCAACCCAGCCTAAATTTCTCCCCTTGTGCGGTTCTGGGGCCAGCTCCTTATCAGTTTGCAATATAGGTTCAAGACTGATGGATTGACCTATCAGTTGATACAACTGCCCATCATAATGGGAACAGTTGTCATTTTTCATCTGCAGAAAGGTAAGGACAGATCTACAGAAGGGAATGGACAAGTCTCACACAGAACAAAGAGATGCAGATGGATTAGGATGGACTTACATCATTGAAGGAAGGAAGCAATGCCAGATCTGTGGACATGTTGAAGTTCTACACCTTAGACATCATCCTGTTTAATCCATTCATTTTACAGATAGGGAAACTGAGATATAGGGTAGTAAATTCATCCAAGTTAGCAAGCAGCTGAACTGGGATTTGAAACCTCGGAGAAGATGATCACGTACAAGGGACTTGTTTTTCTTTTGTGGATGGTTAGATTGAATTCATTTGAATGATTACAGATCTCATTTGGGAGAGTCTACAGCTCTGGAGCTTGATACAGTTTGCCCAGTGTCTTGATGATCAGGGGCATTTGAAAAACTTCCACTGTCGATAACAGGTGTTCTTAACCTTCTTTTGTATCATGGACCTCTTTGGCAGTGTCTAATAAAACACATGAACCCCCTTTTCAGAAACATGTTGTTAAATGCAAAAAATACAAGGGATGTCAAAGGAAACCAATTCATTTGAAATATAATTATCAGGGGGGAAGCTAGGTGGTTCAGTGAATCTGGAGCCAGGTCTGGAGATGGGAGGTCCTGGCTTCAAATCTGGCTTCAGATACTTCCTAGCTATGTGACCCTGGGCAAGTCATTTAACTGCCATTGCCTACCCTTCACTACTCTTCCACTTGGAACCAATGCTCTGTATTGATTCCAAGATGGAAGGCAAAGATAGGAACAAAACAACAAAAAAAGAAATGTAATGATTAAAATATTAAAAAACAAACAAATGCAAGATCTTCACCAATCCTAGGTTAAAAACTCTTGGTCTACAGGGGAATCTTTATTTTTTTTCCTCTTGGGCTCTTCCCCAGACGTTTTGGTGAATCCCGTTGGCAAACATATTATATTACTTGTTTGAGATGAATAATCAGAAGGGCATAGAATAAGGTTATCTCCGTTGTTATATTTTTCAAGGAAGCTTGTACAATTTTGACATGTTCCTGGGAGACACCTTGTTTGGAGGATGACTTTTCGGGTGGCATTTTCTCCTGTTGGAACAAATTTTTTTTGTGGTCAACAAACAATAAGCGGAAGACAATCTTGTATTTTCTATACCTTTCGGTTAATTGGGTGGCTGTAAGGTGATCTGCTTTAGAGTGCCATATGCCCAAAGGCTATCTGTTTCCTTCTTTTACCTCATCAAGGATATCCTGGTGTACTCTATTCTGTTAAAATCTTTTGAAATGGGAAAATGGGCAGATGGATGGGTGGTTATTAATATATATATACATATATATACATATATATATATTTTAAGTAATACTAAGATCTGTGACCCTTTCCCCACAAGTGTTTGGTTTCCTCCTCTCTTTCAGCTATCCTGAGAATCGATCTTTTCACATCCTCAAAAATCTATCCGTTCCTGAGTATGCTTGGTTCAGCAAATCCCAATACCCCAAGAAATTCCCTAATAAATATTGAACAAAGGAATGTATTCCTCATGCTTGAATTGGGAGCAAATAGCCTCCATGAGACACCTGATTCCTGGAATCACGGACTTTTGAAGACTCCCTGGGGGATTCTTCCCAAAGTCTCCAGTTGTGATCAGGGAATAATAATGAAATTATCAGTAGAGATTTATTTGGTTCCTAGAACAGGGCTTTAAGGTTAACAGAGCACCAAATGTATGTTGACTCATTTGATAATCCTCACAACAACTTTGTGAGTATGTGCTATTATTCTCATTTTACAGATGAAGAAACTGAGGCAGACAGAGGTTAAGGGACCTTAAGATGGAGGTTAGTGAAGTTCTAGTACTCTCCTTAGTAAAGTTCTGACACAGGATTTGAACTGAGGGTTTCTTGACTTTAAATCCACCTGTGCTCCACGTAGCTCCAATCATGTCAAAAAAGCCCATATATTTATAATCTGGTTTAGTTGTTTTAGTTGTGTGACTCTGTTTGGAGTTTTCCTGGCAAAGACACTGGATTGGTCTTCCATTTCCTTCTCATTTTATAGAAGAGGAAACGGAGGCAAAGTTAAGTGACTTTACTAGGGTCACACAGCTGAGAAGTGGCTGAGGCCAAATATGAACCCAGGATATTCCATCTCTAGCCTGGCTCTCTACCTTAGCTGTCCCTGCCCCCCAGGCCAGATTTGAACTCATGAAGATGATTCTTCGTGGCTCTAAGCCAGCGCTCTGTCCACTGTACCACCTAAATGCCCTTAATAACACAAGCCTACCCTTTATGAAGTTCCTTCTATAGTAAACATTGATTCACAGTCACAAAGAATAAGTTCCTAGATTTGGAGTTAGGAAGAGAAATTCTGCTTCTGATGTTTCCAAACTCCACGATCATGGGGAAATCACTTAATCTTTCTGGGACCTCACTTTACCACTCTGTCAAATGGGGATAATCATATCTATGGTTTTTAACGTCATAGAATTGTTTCTAGGCTCAAATGGGATGTGTAAAAGGCACTCTGCAAGCTTTAAAATCCTATAGAAATGTCAGTTATCACATACTAACATGAATACCTTTAAGCAGACTTTTATAAGATTATGAAGCTGCACATGATCTCATTTGGCTCCCCATCCATCGACTGGACTCTTCCTCGAGAAACCACGTCTCCCACTGCTAGCTAACCTTTCTATGGGATGACGAGGCTGGTGAAGGAGTCTGTATGCATGATCTCATTGGAGGTGGGCACTGCTGCTGTCATTATCCTCCTTTAATAGGACAGAACACTGAGGCTCAGGGATGGGAAAAGCTGTGCTCGTCATCATAGAACCAGGAAGCATCCATGGTGATATTTGGACCCAGGGCTTCCAGCCTCAGGAAATCTGGCCCTCTTTTATGGTGCCAAGATGATTTTGTAATGACTCCCATCCCAAACTGGTCCACTCACGGGTCTGCACACACCACGGCGTCTCTCCTGTCTTTTTATACAGCTTGTTCCCCAATGTTGTCCCTCATTGCTTCTACTCCCCCAAATCCCAGAATTACCTATCTTCTGGTCCAGCTCTTTTTCATTCTCTATTCTCTCTGTCTCTGTCTCTGTCTCTCTCTGTCTCTGTCTCTCTCTGTCTCTCTCTCCCTCTCTGTGTGTCTGTCTCTCTCCCTCTCCCTCTCTCCCTGTCTCTCTCTCTCTGTCTCTGTCTGTCTGTCTGTCTGTCTCTCCCTCTCCCTCTCTGTCTCTGTCTCTCTCTGTCTCTCTCTCCCTCTCTCTCTGTCTCTCTCTCCCTCTTTCTCTGTCTCTTTGTTCCTCTCTGTCTTTCTGTCTCTTTGTTTCTCTCTGTGTGTCTCTCTGTCTCTGTCTGTCTGTCTGTCTCCCTCTCTTTCTCTCCTATATTCTCCTGCAGTAAAAGGGGAGAAGAGCTGTGATAACAAGTCAGCCTCAAGGACTGAATGCGAGTGAAACAAGATGGCCATAATGGAGGGCAGAAGATGGCAAAGTTGAAAGGGAGAAACCAAAATTAGTTACTTGATAGAATGATCCATGTTGGAATCTCATTAGTAGGGAGTTTGAATAGAGGAACTTGTTACTCTTATTTTTTTCCCTTTTAAACCTTTTTCTTCTGTTGTAGAATCAATACTATATATTGGTTCCAAGGCAGAAGAGCAGTAAGGGCTAGACAAGGGGGGGTTAAGTGACTTGCCCAGGGTCACCCAGCTAGGAAGTGTCTGAGGTCAAATTTGAAGCCAGGACCTTCCATCTCTGGGTCTGGCTCTCCATCCTCTGAGTCACTCAGCTGTCCCCCCCCCCCCCCCCAGCCTACTATTCTTTTTTTTTTTTAATCCTTACCTTTCGTCTTGTAGTCAATACTGTGTATTGGCTTCAAGGCAGAAGAGTGGTAAGGGCTAGGCCATGGGGGTCAAGTGACTTGCCCAGGGTCATACTGCTGGGAAGTGTCTGAGGTCAGATTTGAATCTAGGACCTCCCGTCTCTAGGCTTGGCCCAGAGCCTTCTATTCTTAATAATGTCAGTGTCTAGAAGGAGAGAATCTGGTCCTGTTGGGGTCTTGCTTTCTTTTTATCCTTTTTTTTTAAAGGAAATCTCATTTTACCAATGGCTTTCAGCACATTATGAATGCTGTACACTAGCTTATGCCCTGTTTGAAAATTGGCCCATACAGTATGCACTGTTCAGAATTTTTAATTAACTACGGCAAGTTTCTTTGGCAATTTAAAGAAAAAGTGTACAAATGAATTTTCTGTTTTAATATTGCAGTGACATTAGTTGTATAGATGTACTTAGCAATTTCGTCCTGGATTGCAGTTTTATAAAATATCTCTCTTCATTTGGCTGCTGGGTAAATCCTGACATTAAATCCATGGGCTCTTAGCAGAACGAGCAAAGAGCAGAGTCCGAGGCGAAGTGGCATCGGCGAGGGAGGCCACTGGCTTGGGCTGCTGTGATATTGGGTGGGATTCGGGGTAGGACGAGGAATATCCCGACCAGCCCTGGAAGAACGAGCCTGCTGGGACGGGGGATGATGGCATCTAGGCATCGCCTGATCTCCTTTGTGAAGGAGCCTATCAGTTTGAAAGGTATTTATTTGTCAGGTGGTTTCTGAAGGAGTGAGTACATGAATGAGGGAATGAATAAACGAAGGAATGAATGAGTGAATGGTTTGGTTCAGTGGAGTGAACACTCGATTTGGAGTCGGAGGACCTCAGTTCAAAGTCTAGCTCTATTGCAAGAACGAAATAAAATGATACATACACACACATGTACATATTTAATACCTGTATGTGTGTATATAGCTACATATGTACTCATATGTAATATCAGGGTATATTTATATATAACTATGTGTTTCCATATAAAAATAATATAATAAAGCAAATGTAAAACAAATATATAACAAATATATATAAAATAAATATATAAAACAAAGATATCACAAATACATATTAAACAAATATTTAACAAATATGTATAAACAAATATATATAAAATGAATATATAAAACAAATATATAACAAATATATTTACAACAAATATGTATATTAAATATACATATCTATAAAATAAATGTATATATGTACATATATTTTAAACCCTTACCTTGCACCTTAGAATCAATACTGTGTATCGGTTCCAAGGCAGAAGAATGGAAGGGCTAGGCAATGGGAGTCAAGTGACTTGCCCAGAGTCACACAGCTGGGAAGTGTCTGAGGGCAGATTTGAACCTAGGACCTCCCATCTCTAGGCCTGGCTCTCAATCCACTGGGCTACCCAGCTGCCCCCCAAATAAATAAATATATATAAGATAAATATGTAACAAATAAATATATTAAATATATATAAAACAAAAATATGTATAAAACAAATATACACACACATCCTTTTGTGAACAAAACATCCTACAGATTCTTGGCTGTCTCAATACGATGCTGCCTACGTTGAATGGAGAGAGCTTACTAATGATCCCTGTGTGGTAGTACAGAGATGGCCAAGAACTTTTGTATGATGCCTTGAGCTTTGCAAAAGGCTTTCTATAATTTTAATCTGATTTTGTTCTCCCAACAAAGCAGGGATTCGAACCCAAGCCGTCCGACATGCAATCCAGGCCCGGCACAATGACACTCAGCGGGCTTAGTAACAGCCACGGAGGTCCCATTGTTCCCTCCATTTGATTCTCCAGGCAGGCCCCATTACACATCCACACCACATTTACTCCCCGGTGTTGGAGTTCGATTATTGAGGAATTCATTAAAAAAGCACAAAGTAGGAGAAGAATGAAGAGAGAGCGAAATCCATTATGCGCTGCCCTTTTGTCTTTGGATGTGTGTTTCTGTAGCTTCCTTTGGCGCGATCTGTTTGCTCTTGGTGGGACGATGGAGTCAAAGGGCTGCAGTTCTACGGAAGGACGCTGGGGAAGGGGCTTTTGTCTCCCTCCTGCCCTCCTGCCTTCTCTAAGATTATTCCACCTGCTCCAGCCTCCATTTTATTTTTGGAACTGATGGTTCATTGAAATGGGCTTAATGGATTATTTCCATGTTGGCCCTCAAGAACTGGGCGAGGGCGTTCTGGGGGAGTCGGGGAGGGTCGGAGAATGAGGCTGGACAGAACTGTGGGTGTGCGGAGAACTAGTTCAGGGCAGTCAAGGGTTTTTGGAAACATTCCGCTTGATTGGACTTGGCCCCAGGCCTGACTGTGAATTCCATCGAGATCTCCCCGCAGGAGCGAGGAGGATTGTCTTTGGATGCCCAGGGAAATGCCTGGAACCCTTCAGAGGCATTTTGACGGACAGGCCACAGACGCAGAACTGTGGGCCACCCCTGCCGCAGCTCCGCCCGTTGGCTGTCGGCTGGTATTAGACACCCATGCTTAATTCTCTGCTCCAGGATTGAAAAGGGACTTATTCCTGTGAGTAAAGCCCACCGTGCCAAAAGTGTAAAAACAATGCCAAGAATCGTGCCAGGCCCACCTTGGGCAGAGTACTGGACTGAGAACTGGTAGAGATACCAAGTTTAGAGAAAAAAAAAAACCTGTCCCTGACCTCAAGGAAATTAGTAATGATGACTGTAATAGTAATAATAATTTATTATATATGTTATATAATAAAATAAAAGACAACAATAATATCCAACATTTGTAAAGCCTTTAAAGCATGCAAAGTTGTTTTTTTTTTTGTATGTAAATCTTGTTTAATCTTCCCCATTGTCCCTCTCCCTCAATGCCTTTCCAGTCCCCATAGAAACGTATCCCTAGATACTCTGCGGTGACAGCGGCATCCTTGATCTTCCTCTCATGGGATCTCCATCTCCTGATCCCTCATATTTTCTCTGGCTGTCCTTCATGTCTATGTGTGTATATATAGCTACATATGTACACACATGTAATATCTGTGTATATACATATAATCACATGTTTACATATAAATGTAATAAAGCAAATATAAAACAAATTTCCCTCCTCATTTCTGCCTCCTGGCTTCCTTTATGTCTCAGCTAAAATCTCACCTCCTACAGGAAGTCTTTTCCAATCCTGGTTAATGCTAGTGACTTCCCTCTGTTGATTATCTCTAATTCATCCTTTATCTTTTCCATTCCTATATTTTTTCCTATTGTTTCCTCCAATAGACTGTGATCTATTGGAGGGCAGGGACTGTCTTTGACCAGCATGGTGCCCTGCACATAGTAGTTACTGATAATTTTCCATAAATACTGATAGAATGACCCCATTTAGAGTTTTTCAGTTCTTTTTTTCTTAAATTAAAAACCAAAAAATCCAAGAATCTTTATCTTCTGTCTTAGAATCAATACAAAGTTTCAGTTCCAAGGCAGAAGAGTGATAAGGGCTAGGCAATGGGGGTTAAGTGATGTGCCCACAATCCATTGGGATTAAGTGACACAGGAAGGAAGTGTCTGAGGCCAGATTTGAACCCAGGATCTCCCATCTCCAGCCCTGGTCCTCAATCCACTGATCCACCTAGCTATCCCCATGTGGAGTTTCTTTGCAAAGACACTAGAGTGGTTTGCCACTTCCTTCTCCAGTTCATTTTACAGATGAGGAAACTGAGGCAGAAAGGGTTTAAGTGGCTTGCCCAGGGTGTCTGAGGCTGGGTTTGAACTTTGGTCCTCTTAACAATAATAACTAGCATGATCCTTAAAAGAACACTACGACTTTTGGGATTCGTTGTTTTGTGTATCCATCTGTATCCACATCTGCACTCATCTATTTTGGGGGTAATTCAGATTCAGTTTTACTTGTCTGCAAGTCAGAAGTTAAATGTGATGAGGATAATAAGAAGTGCTCACATTCCTGTAATGCTTTAGAGTTCACAAATCCCTTTATCCATATTATCCTGTTTGATATTTTTTGCAATTCTTGCTATATTATTATCTCCATTTTACAGATGAGGAAACTGAGGCAGAGAGGGTAAATGACTTGAGCATAGTCACTCAGCTAGTAAGGAACTGAGGCAGGATTCAAATTCCAATCCTGACTCTCAAATCCAGCTCTCAGACCCAAACGCTCTACTAATTTGAATGGTCCCAAAGTGGGGCATTGTCAATAAAATTCCAAATGGGGTCATGAAGAGTCAGACACGACTGAAACAACTTGAATGACAACAGAAGTGGGACAGGCTAAGCTGCTGTCTCAGGAGATGTGTGTGTGGGCTGAGAGTCTGATCACTGTTCTGGATATTTGATGGGAATGAGAGGCAAAGTACTGACGCTGAAGTGAGGGAGAACCTGGCTGTGAATCCCCTCTCAGATCTTTCCTTTCTGCTGTGACTCAGATTCTACATCATTGGTAAAAAAAGAGTCAGTGGACAGAGTCAGAAGGACCGTGGTTCAAATGTGACCGCAGACATATCTTAGCTGTGTGATCCTGGACAAGTCACTTAACCCTGATTACCTAGCCCTTGCCTTTCTGTCTTAGAATTGTTTCTGAAACAGAAGGTAAGGGTTTTTAAATGTAAAATGTAAAAAAATATCAATAGGGTTTGGGGGCAGCTGAGTGGACTGAGAGCCAGGACTAGAGAGGGGAGGTCCTGGGTTCAAACCTGTCCTCAGACACTTCCTAGCTGTGTGACCCTGGGCAAGTCCCTTAAGCCCCATAGCCTAGTCCTTACCAGTCTTCTCTCTTGGAACCGATGCATTGTATTGATTTTAAGAGGGAAGGTAAAGGTTTAAACCCCCCTAAAGAATACCAGGGAAACATCTTTCTTGAATGAGATTGACCTCCCCAGTTAATGCTTTCTCATAGGCATAGAGGCACTTCCTCTTGCTTTTCTTTGAATCCCTAGCAGTTAGCACAATGCCAGGCACACAGTAGGTAGGCGCTTCATCAATCATTTATTTGCATTCACCACCCGTGATAACCCCCCTCCACTTTTCCATCATGATCGACTAATCTTCCCATTCTGCAAAATCACATCCGAGCTGGAGCTCCCATTGCATGGGTTCCTCCTGGCCCTCGGGGTCCCTGTGTTGGAAGGGTGAAGCTCCTCCTCGAATCTCCTTTGAAGAAGGGCGCCCAGGCCCGCCAGCTCTTCATTTCCCACCCTGCTGTCCTCCCGCGGACTTCTCCCTCCTCCCACTATCGGCTCCAGCTTCGTCTTGCATGTCGTCTTCCCCCCGCTAGAGGGCAAACTCCTTGAGGGCAGAGACCGCTTCATTTCCGTATCCGGAGCCCCCAGCTCTTAGCGCAGCGCCCAGCACAGAGCCGGATGTTCAGAGATGCTCGTCGGCTGAAATGGAATTGAATGTTGTCCAATCTAAAGTTATGTTTCTCCAGACCCCATTAAGGACATTAAGGGGATCATGGCTATAATGATAATGGCGGTAATATATTTAAATGGCAATTTTATGCTTTTGTTTGCTGAATTCAAGTTTGGCTTGGATGAAATGATCCCTGAGGTCCCTTCCAGCTCAGAGATTCTGGGATTTCGTGGTCCCAGAGGAAATCTGGGTAACTCTTGGCTTCCTTCACGTCCCAGTTAAAAGCCCACCTTTTACAAGAAGCCTTTCCTGAACCCCCCCTTAATGGCAGTGCCTTCCTTCTCTTGGTTAGCTCCAATGGATGGTGACTGTACTTGGATATAGGAATTGGCTCCCCACATTAGACTGTGAGCAGTGTGAGCTCTCCTCGAGAGCACAGATTGTTCCTTGTATCCCTAGCCTGGCACATAGTAGGTGCTTAATAAAATGCTTATTGAGGAGCAGCAGGTGACTCCTGCAGATGGGAGGTCCTGGGTTCAAATCTGTCCTTAGACACTTCCTAGCTGTGTGACCCTGAACAAATCACTTCACCCCCCATTGCCTAGCTTTTTTCGAACTTCTGCCTTGGAACCAATACACAGTATTGATTCTAAGATAGAAAATAGAAGATAAAAATAGTAAATCGATAGAAAATAGAAGATAAAAATGCTTCATGACTAGTTGCCTACATGATTATTATTAATTAGATGAATATTAATTAAGCATATCACAATAAATATTATTATAAATATAAATTAAATGCAAAATATAAAATTATTTATTAATAGGCATGTCAACATGGAATCTAGAAACCCCAAACTTGTAGCCTAGTAAGATCTGATGATCCCCAAGTTTTAGGACTAGCTTGTAAGTTGGAGACCCCAAAGCTTGTACTTGTTCCCTTTTCCAGTGAGAATCCACCCCAGGCTAGCAGTTTCAGACTGAATAATGGGAATACTCCAGTGTGAAGAGGAGAAAGATGTTGGTCTTTCTATACATGAGGAGGGAGCGCAAGGTGTAGAAGTGAAGCAATTTATCAGACATGGAGGATGGGAGTTGAGGTTGTTCAGTTCTTGTGTTCTATCATTGTTTGCTATGTGAGTGACTGAGGTCAATAATGTTTATTCCAAAGGAGTGTCTGAATTAATCTTCTTTTTGGGTTTCTGAGGAAGACATAGGATTTGCCCCAATCTAGTTGGCTGCCATCTTACCTAGGGAGAGACATCAAAGGAGGATAACTCTAGAAGACTTTTTCCACTTCAGGGAATTTGAGGATGATTGAAATGCCTCAGTTTCTCTTTTCAATAAAGCTGGAGGCATCTAGGAAGCATAGAAAAGTGTTTAATTGGGCAGGAAGAGTGGAATTCAAATCTCGACACTGACTAGTTATATGATTCTGAGCAAATCATTTCTTTTTGTCTCAAGTTCTTTATCTGTTAAATAAGGGGTGGTGGTGGATTGGATGACTAGTGCTTAGTATAATGCCAGGAATACAATATATGCCTAACAAATGTTTATTGATTTTATTGTTTTTTATTGAATTGATTGATTGATTGGCCTCTAAGGTCCCTGCCAGCTTTAAATCTGTGATCTCCCCCAGTGGGATGTTCTCTTTCATTATTCTGAAGGGGATGTGGCTCTGATGAGAGAAGGGAGAACTTGGTCTGTCTTCCTAGGGTTTGTATGGGGAGGAGACAAAAGGTTTGATTACTTTCCCCCTTGTCCAGAAACATCCAGAGGCCCTTTAGAATATAACTTTAATTGCAGTGGGAAGCCCAGAGTCAGAATAGATCTTATAACTACTATGAGATTCTTGGCAGACTCATATCTTGAAGGGGACATTCTTTTTTGAGATGTTTAAATTAGACTGTAGGCTTTCCTTTGGCACTGAGAGCATCTGGTCTTTTGGGTGCTGATCAGAGAAGAAGCCCTCGATTTTTTTTCTTCTAGTCTCTCTTCCTTCCTAAAAACCAGAAGATGTGGAGCAGAGGCAAGGGGTAGACTTCAGGTCCCTGGTGTCTGCATTGCCTGCCAGGTCCCCCCCCCCCCACCCCCCAGCCTAAAAGAACTGAAGAGAAAAGGCACAAACTAAGCTGGAGAAATAGGGGTTTGAAAGTCAAGGGTGATTTTTTTCTTGATTCTAGGTCTGCATCCCAATAGGTTCTTGTTGTCCAGGGTTTTGGTGGTGAAGACAACCCTAAAGGAGTAGTAGTGTTTATTGAGAGTGTGACAAAGCCACAAGACTAGCTTTTTTTCCCCTGTGGTTTTGATTTAGAATTTTCTGGAGCTATAGGAGGGGTGGGGGTGGGGGAGGAAAAGAAAATGATCTTTTTTCCAATGAATAATGTTTGAAAATGACTAAATAAAATGTTTAAAAGGAAAAAAGAATTTTCTGGAAAAAATAGATGAGCCATGGTTGGTTTTCAGAGTGTGACATGTCTAAAGGTCAATAAGGGAAGGGAACTGGCACAACCTCTGTCTGTATCTGGGTCAGTAGAAGAAGTACTTGTTCTAGAGTCAGAGGACCTGAGTTCACATCTTACATCTAATGCATTAATGTCTCATTGACCTTGGGTAAGCCACGTAACTTCCTGGGCTTCCAATTTCTTCATCTGAAAAATGATGGTTCTGGACTCAACAATCTATGAGGTTCCCTTTGGCTTTAACAAGAGGTTCTCAACAGTTTTTGGGGTCATGGACTCCTTTGGTAGCTTGGTGAAATTTATTGACCAAACAATATTAAAAGGAAAGCAGAAAGCAGGAAACTTTTTATAGCAAGTATCTCTGATAAAGGTCTTGAAACTAAGTTAAATTTATAAAAATATAAGGCATTCCCATTGACATATAGCCAAAGGATATGAACAGGCAGTTTTTCAGATGAAGAAATCAAAGCTATCAATTGTTATATTTAAAATGTTTTAAATCACTGTTTAAAGAAATACAAATTAAAACAACTCTAAGGTGACACCTTATCACCTATCAGATTGCACCTATCAGATTGGCCACTGTGATGGAAAAAGAAAATGATAATTATTGGAGGAGATGTGGGAAAGTTGGGGCATTAATGTACTGTTGTGGAGTTGTGATCTGATCCAATCATTCTGGAGTATAACTTGGAACTATGGCCAAAGGATTCTAAAATTGTGCATACCCTTTTGTCTAGCAATACCATTACTAGATATGTGTTCCAAAGAAATGGAAAAAAGGAAAAGGGCCTATTTGTACAAAAATCCATACAGCAGCTCTTTTTGTGGTATCAAAGAATTGGGAATTGATGGGTTGTCCATCAATTGCCTTCTAAAAGGGTCTTGTTGTCCATTGGGGAATGGCTGAATAAGTTGTGGTATATGATTGTGATGAAATACTATCGTGCTAGAAGGAATGATGAGCAGGATGACTTCAGAAAAAGCTGGAACGACTTATATGAACTGATGCAGAGTGAAGTAAGCAGAACCAGAAGAACATTCTATACAGTGACAGCAATATTTTTTGATAAAAAAACTGTGAATAATGTAGTTATGCTCAGCATTGTGGTGATTCAAGACTATCCTAGGACTCATGATGAAAAATACCATTTGCCTCTGAGAAAGAACTCATGGAGTCTGAATACAGGCTGAAACATACTATACTTCACTTTTCTTTCTTCTTTTTAAAAAATTTAAGATCTTTTCCACAAAATGTCCAGTACAGGAAAATGTAGATAGCACATGTAAAATCTATATTGAATTGCTTACTCTCTCAGGGAGAGATGAAGGGGTGGAAGGGAATAAGGGAGGAAAGGTGGAAAGGAAGGAAAGAATTTAGAACTCAAAATAAAAAAGAATGCTGAAAATTTTTTTTACATGTAATTGGGTTAAAATAAAATAGGCTTTAAAAAGAAACCTATGGACCTTTTATCTGAATCACGTTACTGTATATACATATATATATGTGTGTGTGTGTACATATATTTCTAAATGCAAAGGATTACAAAGGGAACCAGCAATATTGAAATAGATATACAAATATTTTAAAAAGTTGAGTCAATCAGATAATAAACATTTATTAAGCATTTGCTATGTGCTAAGGGCTAGAGATACAAAGAAAGGCAAAAGACAGTCCTTGCTCTCCAGGATCTCTAATGGGGGAGACAATGAGTAAACAATTTGTAATAGACGGTATAAATGGGGAAGAATCAACAGAGGGAAGTCACCAGAATTAAGAAGGTTTGGAAAAAGTTTCCTATAGAAAATGAGATTTTAGTTGAGACTTGAAGGAAGCCAGGGACTCTAGATTAATAACAGTTATTATAGTTATATAGTTATTAGTTATTATAACTATAATAATCCTTTCATCCATTTCCCTCCTAGTATGTATACATGTCTATATGAATATGCATGAACCCTTTATTCTTTCTCTGACCTGTACTTCTCTGCCCTGGGATAGTCTATTTCTCTAGTAGACATTTACTAGCTATGCAACCCTAGACAAGTCATTTAATCCTATTTACCTCAGTTTCCTCATCTGTCAAATGAACTGGAGAAGGAAATGGCAAAACAATCCAGTATCTTTGCCAAGAAACCCCAAATGAGATCATGAAGAGTCAGACATGACAGAACAATGATGATAAGAATGGAAGTTCCTTGAGGGCAATAACTCCACTGTTAAAAAAAATCTTTGGGGGGCAGCTGGGTAGTTCGGTGGATTGAGAACCAGGCCAAGAGATGGGAGGTCCTAGGTTCAAATCTGGTCTCAGCCCCTTCCTAGCTGTGTGACCCTGGGCAAGCCACTTGACCCCCATTGCCTAGCCCTTACCACTTAAACCTTGGAACCAGTACACAGTATTGACTCCAAGACAGAAGGTAAGAGTTTAAAAAAAAATCTTTGTATTCAAGGATCTAGCATAATACCTTGCACATGGTGCCAAATAGGTATTTGTTGAATTGAATTAAACTAAATGGAATGTATCCATATAACTTTATCAGAGACTCAGAGAGTCAAAGAGGGACTTTGGGTTGTAGAAGGAGGACCTGTGAGCTTATCTTGTCAATTAAGATATTAGACTCAGTAGCTGAAGATGCCCAGTTCCAGAGAGGAAGCAAGAGAACAAAGGAGACAATTCACTTTGTATAATCATGTTGGTACTAGCTTCTTGTACTCCATCCTACCTGAAATAGAAAACTAGTAAAAGTTCACCAGGTCTAGCTTGATCTTGACCCATTATGGTTTTCACTGGCTATCTTCATGCAAGCATATTTTACTTCCTCCATTTCTCCCCTTCAATTTTATTAATAGTAATGAAATCAGCATTATCCTTTCTGCATGGGACATGGAAATCAATTGCTCTTGGACCCCACTCACCATCCCTGGGATTTCCCTGACTAAAACACCTCTCCTTGCTTCTTGTGTCCTCTATAGATTATCCTGTCCCATTAGAATGTAAACAGCTTGAGGACAGAGACCTACATTTCTGTATTTGTTCTTCCAGTGTTAAAAACTTACTTGGAATTTAAATTTTTTTTATTCATTCATTCATAGGACATGCTTTAAGTTTTAAGAGAATAAAGGAGCTAAGGTGTCTTCCTGTAAAATTTGACCTTCTTCTTTGACCTTTGGTATGTCTTGTATGTCTGAGTGTTCCTCTCATTTCCATCTAGACTTCTCATTTCTCTCCTTTAATCTTTGTTTTCTCAGTACCTAGCATTGTGCCTGACACACAGTAGGCATTTAAGAAATGTTTATTGATTGATTGATGCACTCTTCCGATTATTCAGAGAGAGGTATTTCATAGATGACTGTGGCTTAGATCTTTATTTGTTCAGGCACTATTCTTTGCCATGAGGGCATTGTGGGATGTCCATGTGGGGTACCCAGGAGAGTCATGCATTTTCATGTATAAGTTCTAAACAGTTTGTGCTAACATCTAACAAAACTTGAGGCACATGATATTGGTCTTGGCATATATCCTTTGAGAGAAAGTTGAGTAGTTATTAAAAAGAAGTCAATTTACCTGAATGTAAGAAAAAAATCTGACAATCAAAGTTATCACCAAGTAAGTGGAATGTAGTAGGGTGGGAAGGTAGTAGCTTCCTTTTCATAGGTGGCCTTCAAACAAAGGCTGGTTGACCTATTGTCTGAGAAGTTATGGAGGGATTGGATGATCCCTGAGGTGCCTTCCACCTCGGCAATTCTGTGATCCTACCATATCATCTGTGGCTTCACAGAAGAATCACCATGTTTTTATTCCTTTTCTTTCTTCTGTTATTGCTTAACTTTTCCCAAACTGTGACTGCAGAAAAGCCAGTCTACCAATCTTTGAATCCTCCCCAGAATATGATCAAAGAAATGAATATTTAGGACAAAAGATGGTCAAGGGATGGTCAATGGACAGTTTCACCATGTGAAGTCAGGTGAACCAGAAGAAGACACCTCATAGTAAACTCTTGGGAGGACAAAGTTGAGAATAACATAGGATGGGCAGGCATGGATGGACTGAGTCTGTATCATGGGAAGGAATAGCTATCTTCATGATGTCCTAGACCTGTGGAGTAATGGAACCCAGAGAGAACATGCCTCTCAAGGCCTCAGATCTGTGATGGAAAGTGCTCACTTCTAGTGAACCAACCAGTTCCAGACTGTCTCTGACCTTGGCCTGTCCACTGGCTGCCCTCTTACCCAGAGTCAGTTTGGCTTATGACTGACTGAGAGAAACCCTCTTCTATATGTTAGGGAAGAAGAAAAAAACCCCACCAAGGGTATGAAAGTCACTGCACTTTATAGCCTTTTAAGGGCCTTTTTTTAAACAATGTTCATTTAAATTTTTTTCCCTCTCTTTATGAGCTTTTTGGTACACACATCACATAAGCCAACATAAAATGGCTGAGCATTATGCCTGCATAAAACCCCAACGATGGATGTGAAAGTCCGTAAAATTATTGGTTGCCTTCCACGGGAGAAGTTGGCAGTCCTTCAATCTTGACAACGTTTTGGATTCATGGGCTAAAACTTTCCAAGGTGAAGGATTTTCTAACTCTGTGTGTATGAGAGGAGGGGTTTGGGATGGTGGAAAGCGGGTCCCCATTAAGAGACAGTGAATCCTCTTAGCATCTTAGGATTCAGGACTGGAAGTCACACAAGCAGTAAGTGGTGGAAAAATTGGGATAATCATAGAATTAAGGGCTGAGGACCTTAGAAGGTCCTTCATTTTTACAGATAAGGAAACTGAGGCTAATAAACTTTCTGAGAGGCAGCTAGATAGCACAGTAGATAGATTACTCATCCTGGAGTCTGGAGGACTTGGGTTCAAATCTGACCTCAGACACTTCCCAGCTGTGCGATGCTGGGCAAGTCACTTGACCCCTTTTACCTAGCTCTTTCTGTTCTGTCTTAGAACAGACTCAGACAAAAAGTAAAGTTAAAAAAAAAAAAGAAAAATAAGCTTGATGAGATCACATGGATAAATCAATGCCACAGATAAGATTTGAACCTTGGTCTTCTGGCTTCAGAACCGGTGCTATTTCTACTTTGCCCTGTTTGGGGCACAGGAGAAAGATTCAAGAGGGAAGTTGTATGGGTTGGACTAGGGTGCCACTTTAGGACTGGCAGGCACGCTGTGAGGATGTCACAGTGACTATTATTCATCTGATGTAATCTGCAATCTGCAGTGGGGGGGCATGTTGTGCTTTCTGACTTTAATAATAATAATAGCTAACATTTATATAGTGTTTAGTATGTGCCAAGTACTGTGCTAAGCACTTTATAAATATCTCATTTGATCCTCACAACAACCCTTTGAGGTAGGTGCTATTATTATCTCCATTTTATAGATGAAAAAACGGAGGCAGACAGAGGTGACTTGCCCAGGCTCACAAAGCTAGTAAGTATATGAGCTAGATTTGAATTTAGGTCTTTTGTCTCTAGGCTCAGTGTTCTGTTTTCTGCTCCACCTGCCTATCTTTATATCCTCAATATCCAGCCTGCTGTCTATATCATGTCAGATATTAGTTTACACTATCTCAAAACATACTCTCAAATTCAGGGAGGCAGTGAATGCTCAGCTTAACACCGAGCACACTTCTTTATTCAAGATCCCACCCTTTGCAATTATTGAAGCCAGCCTTTGAAGCTCTGGGTAGCCAGGTCTCCCTCCCTTCCTGGTGGTCCACTGAGATCAGCTATTCTAGTACCAATCTGGAGAGGATGAAGGAGCTGACATGGTGTCTTTTATTTATTGTTTAAAACCCCTTATCTTCCATTTTAGAATCAATACCAAGTGTTGGTTCTAAGGCAGAAGAGCAGTAAGGGCTTAGAGATGGGAGTTAAGTGACTTGGCCAGTCATACAGCTAAGATTTGAACCCAGGACTTCCCATCTCTAGCCCTGGCTCTCTATCCAATGAGCCACTTAGGTACCTCCCCTATTTATTTTTAATGAATTAGAACCCTTAGAACAGCTCTTAGAACAGAGGCATGCTCAAACTAGATTAAAATGTTATTGAGAATTTTTTAACAAAATAAATAAAAATACAGTAGAACACAGCTCATATGTGGGTTTTCTAAGTCAATATGCAGCCTACAGGCATCCTTATGCATGACTGAGTGGCACCATTTATATTTGGATTTGACATCAGTTCCTTAGAACTCTTCAAAGTTCACAGAGAGCTCCCCCCCCAACAACTTTGTGAGATCAGTAGTACAAGTATGATTAATTAGGGGGGTCAGATCTAGGATTTCTTTGGCATAGGGAGCCCCCAATGAGGACACTCCCTCTGCCAAGGCCCATTGGCACCTGCTCTAGGGGTTACAGTCTTGTAGAATTATTTGGGGGCATGGAGAGACTGAGTAACCAAGATCGCCAAGCTAGTCTATGTCAGAGATAGGATTTGAACTCAGCTCTTCTTTACTCAGAGGCTGGGTCTCTCTAAACAATATCACGGTGTCCTTCATCCACAAGAATTACTCTACCCCCTTCATTTTATAGGGTTAACTCTAAGGCTCTGTGAGATTGAGTATTGGCCACATAGTGAGCATGTTAGGATTTGAACCTTGCGTCCTGCCTAAGTTCAGCACGTTATATTCTATGCTGTATGGAAAGGGTTTAGGGCAGCCCTTCTTTCTGCAGATGTGTAGCATGATGGGCTTGCTCAGTTGTAAGATCTCTCCATAAGGATGGGAGTGATCATAGCCTGTTTGAAACCTGGAATGCTATTATCAGCTGATAAAACTGATACCTTCCTCCCTGAATTTTCTTCTAGATCACTACATTCATTTAGGTCTAACTCTAGTCCCCAACCAAGGCAATCCAGTTCTTCTTTCACAAGTAACATGCATTGCCAGGACCCTACCTTACTCTCATCTTGTTTTTTGGATCAACTCTAGGCTCTTTCTGCCTTGCAATTTCTCCAGTGTGATGTCCACTTTCCATCTCTGTGCCTTTGAAATAATGACTGTTCCCAATGGCTGCAATGGATTCTTTCCTCCCCTCTGCCTCATATTTTCTCTGGCTTCCTCTAGATTCAGCTCAAATCTCACTGTCTACTCTATTTTCTTGCTCAGAAAGGACTTTCCTCTGAGATTCCCCCCCCATCTTTTTATCCCTATCTCCCCCTCCATTTCTCCTTTTCTCCTCTTTCTTATCTCTCCTCTTTCTGTCTCTGTCTCTCTCTGTCTCTGTCTGTCTCCTCTCTCTCTCCCTCTTCTTCTCTATTTCTCTCTCCTCTCTCTCCCTATTTCTCACTTCTTTCTCCCTCTCTCTTTCTCTCTTCTCTCTCCAACTCTCTTCCTCTTCTTCTCTCTCCTCTTTTTTCTCTTCTTTCCTTTCTTTTGACTTTCCTATCCCTCTCTCCCTTCCCTCCTCTTTCTTATCTCTCATTCTCTTCTTTCTTCTCTCTCTCTAATTCTATCTTTGTATTTGAGTCTAACTTTGTCTCTGTCTCTGTTCTTTTCTTTGTTTCTCTATATGCACATATATGTTATGAGAGAGAGAGAGGAAGATGGGGAGAGAGATGAGAGATGAGAGAGATGAGATATGATAGAGAGATGAGAGAGAGATGAGAGATGAGAGAGATGAGATATGATAGAGAGATGAGAGATGATAGAGAGATGAGAGATGATAGAAAGATGAGAGATGGGAGAGATGAGAAGAGAGAGGAAGATGGGAAGAGAGAGATGAGAGATGAGAGAGATGAGATATGATAGAGAGATGAGAGATGAGAGAGATGAGATATGATAGAGAGATGAGAGATGAGAGAGATGAGATATGATAGAGAGATGAGAGATGATAGAAAGATGAGAGATGAGAGAGATGAGAAGAGAGAGGAAGATGGGAAGAGAGAGATGAGAGATGAGAGAGGAAGATGGGGAGAGAGATATGAGAGATAGATAGATAGAGAGAGAGAGAGGGAGAGAGAGAGGAAGAAAGAGAGAGAGAGAGAGAGAGAGAGAGAGAGAGAGAGAGAGAGAGAGAGAGAGAGAGAGAGAGAGAGAGAGAGAGAGAGAGAACAAGAACCCTTCATTTATAAATTATCTCCTACATTAGAATATGAGATTCTTAAGGTCAGGGGTGTTTTTCTTTCTTTCTTTGTTTCCCCATTAATCAGCACAGTGCCTGGCACACAGTAAACACTTCAGTGTTTGTTGACTGCCTGCCTTTCTAGACTCTCCATCCTGGCCCTCCCCAATCTTCTTTTCTGCTGCTCTTAATATATAGCCTTTGCTTGAGTCATGCTGGTGTCCTCATTGCTCCTTGTAATCGCTCACATAAGCTCCATGTTCCAACGTTGCCCATGATTCTACCCCCACCTGGCATATCCTTCTTTCTCCTGTCCAAGCCATAAGCCTCACTGGCAAGGTCGAGTCGGGAGGGGTTATGCAAGAGTTGGCCCAGGGCCTCTATCCAAGCCGGATAAGGGGTTGCTGTAAAAGGCTGAGGATTTCAGGAGGCAGATTCATTTCAGTCCAATCCAAAACTTCTCCTGTGCCAGACGCCATGCTGGGCCCTGGGGATACAAAGACAAAAGAGGAACAGTCCCCACTACAGATTGTAGATCACATCACACTAATAGTCATTTTGCTGGTAGCCGGATCCTATGCAAATCTCCCTGCCTTGACAGCTTCCTTCTGGCCCCCTGACTTTGCTGATTATGTCTCAGCCCCTTGGATTTTGGCATCCCAAGAAACTCTGGCTCCTGACCTGGCTCAGCTTCTGGATCACGTTTCCATTCAGATTAGGATTCTGCCCCTTCTCCCTTCATGGAGATTACAATCTAGCAGGTAACAAAGGGCAGCTAGATGGTGCAGTAGATAGGGTTGGAGGCCAGGAGCCGTGAAGACTTGAATTCAAACCCAGCCTTGGATACTTGTGTGACCCTGGGCAAGTCATTTCACCCTGTTTCCCCCAGTTTCCTCATCTGCCAAATGAGCTAGAGAAAGAAATGGCTACCCACTCCAGTGTCTTAGCTGTGTGACCCTGGGCAAGTCCCTTCACCCTGTTTCCCCCAGTTTCCTCATCTGTCAAATGAGCTAGAGAAAGAAATGGCTACCCACTCCAGTGTCTTAGCTGTATGACCCTGGGCAAGTCCCTTCACCCTGTTTGCCTCAGTTTCCTCATCTGTCAAATGAGCTGGAGAAAGAAATGGCAAGTCACTCCAATATCTCAGTCAAAAAAATCCCCTAAATGGGGTCATGAAAAGTCAGACATGACTGAAATGACTCAACCACAACAAAATGATGAACCAGATAACCCTGATGGGTTCATGAAGAATTGGACAGGACTGAAAATGATTGAACAGCAGAGGCAACTCAAGACAAGTTAGACCTAAAGCGAGTGTGTGTGTATGTGTGTGTGTGTGTGTGTGCACCCCTTCTTCATTCAGCTCCTTCTTTGATCCAGTAGATTTTTAAAAAAAGCAGCTGGCTCTGTCCCTCCCGAGCCCTGAGGCCGCCCTGACATTTTTCAGCCCACGCTTGTTTTGCAGGTTCCCCATTCGATTTTTCTTCACTTCATAGTCTTTATTATTCTCAGTTAGAATAGCTTCGTGTCTATTGATTGTTATCTCCGGCGTTTCAATTTTTCTCTCTGGCTCCTGCAATCTTGAAGGGAATATGTCAGCCTTGTTAGCCACTGTAGTCTGAATTTCAACCGACCTTTCCCTAATCAGCTCTAACTAATCAAGGCCAATATCTTTTAATGAGCCGGATCCAGGGTGCACGGAGCAGCCGGAGGGGTGGGGGGAGAGTGGGGGCTGCTTCTGCCCCCCCTTCCCCCAAGGCTGAAGCCTCAGGAGTTGCTCCTTACCAAAGGGTGGAGTTCTGCTAATCAGTTCTATCTGTCTCACTTAACTCTTCCTCCCAGACCTATCACCGAAGGCATCAATAACTCAGGCTCGTTCTGCCAGCCTCATTCTTAGTGTGCCCATGCTCTCTTTGGCCTCCATAAGGATTTCAGATCGTAAGAAGCAGCATGGAGGATAGGGAAGAGGACTTTGAGTTGGAATGACCAAGGCACACTTGCCAGGAGTAGGACCCTGGGCAAGTCATTGAATTTCTCTGGGATCCAGTTTTCTCATTTATAAAATGAGGAGGTTGGAGTTGACATCCAAACTCCTCTCTAGTACAAATCTATGCTCTAGTGGTTTCCTCTCCTTGGAAGCTCAGCAGAGCCCAGGCTGAATGGCAATTTACTCCTTGGGTGGACTATAAAGCTTACTCGTGTCTAAGGGCAGTGAGGTGGCACAGTGCATAGAGTGCCAGGCCTGTAGTCAAGAAGACCTGAGTTCAAATCTGGCCTTACACATTGTTTAAATGTGACACTGGACAATCTGCCTCAGTTTCCACATCTGTAAAAATGAACTGGAAATGGAAATTGTAAACTACTCAGTATCTTTGCAAAGAATTTGGCATGAAAAGATGGATATAACTGAAAGACAACAACAAAATTCATGTCCAAATTGGATTAGATGGTCTCTACAATCCCTTCCAATTATAAATTCTCTCATTTGATGATTACAGATAGGGTCATTGGATTTAGATTTGGAAGAGTCCTTAGAGATCATTGGTTTAACTCTCCCATTGTACAGATGGGGAAATTGAGACCTCCAGAAATCTGATGACTTGTCTAAGGCTAGATAGATTCTAGGATCATAGATTTGGAACCAGAAGCAACCTTAGAAGCCATGAAGTCCAAAAGCCTCATTTTACAGAGGAAGCTCAGAGAGACTAATTGACTTCCCCAGCTATTATGGCCAAAACAGGGAATCTAGTTCAGGTTCTCTGATGTCCAAATCTGGTGCCTTTCCACATGATGCCTCAGAATCAAGCAGTGCTTATTTGGATTTTAAAAGGCTTAGGAAGTTGAGTCCCAGATCTTTGAGGATCTGGGTGGGACTTGTGGTTGTTATTGTTGTTTAGTTGTAATCAATTCTTCATGACTCCTTTTTGGGTTTTCTTGGCAAAGATCCTGGAATGATTTGTCATTTCCTTTTCCAGCTCATTTTCACAGATGAGGAAACTGAGACAAACAGTGTTAAATGACTTGCCCAGGGTCCCACAGCTAAGATACTGGAGTGGTTTGCCGTTTCCTTCTCTAATTTATTTTAGAGATGAGGAAACTGAGGCAAACAGGGTTAAGTAACTTAATTAGGGTCATAAGCTAGTAAGTATCTGAGGCCAGATTTGAACTCAGGAAGAGGAGTCTGGCACAGATCCTTTAACCCTATAAGGCATTGGATGCTAAGAAGAATGAGGGCATGGCTGTTCAAATTGGAAGGAGTATGGGAAAAAGGACAGAGCCCCAACCCAGCTCATGGGAAACCACTTGGAACCATCCAGTGCCTGGGATCATGCAAGCAGGAGAGGCCAGGGTACATGGGCCAGCTGAGCTCTTACAGAAGCACCACAGGCTGATGTCCCTGGCAGGTGTTGAGCTGACTTTCAGAGAGCGCAGCATCAGCCCCTTGGGCAGGCTGCCTTTGAGTAGCTTAGGAGAATTAGTGTGAATTGAAGAAGGGGGGTGGCTGTTGAAACAGAGTGACTTGGCTTGCTTGCTCTGGGTTGACACATACGATAGGAGTTAGAACACTGCCTTATTTTATCTCCCAATGCTTTTAGCTTGACATATAATCACAGGGCTTCCCCTCCTCCCAGTGATTCTTTCCCTATAATTAATTCTAAAAAAACTACAGTTGATAGTATTTAGAGCTTGGCTTGGAGGGAAACTTAGAAATCATCTAGGCTGGCTCTTTCATTTTGAAGAGGAGGAAACTGAGGTTTGCGGTGATTTCTCCAAGGCCATGTGGCAGTAATTAGAAGAGCTGGCATTCGAACCTTGGGCTCCCGGCCCCAAATCCTTTGCCCAGTTGGCTTCATAAGACAGAACTCCTTATTTTTCCCACCAAGTTTCCCTATTTCTGTTCAAGGTAATGCCATTCTTCTCTTCCCTTAGATTTGTAACCTCTGCTTCTGCATGGACTTTTTATTCTCCCTCGCCCCGTGAATTCTATAAATTGTAAAATCTCGCCACTTCTCCCATTATAGCAACTCTTTGGTGTAGCCCTTTCTCCCTACTCTCCCAGTCCCTGTCTTAGTTCAGGTGCTCATCACCTCTCACCTAGATTATTGCGGCTCTTTCCTAATAAGTCTTCCCCTGTTCCAGTCCATTCTCCACATGGCTACCAAATGGATTTCCCTTAAATGAAGATCTGACCATGTCGCTCTTCTCTTTTAGCCATTTCCAGTGACTTCCTGTAGCCTCTAGAATCAAATATAAACAAACTCCTTTTTAGCTTTGAAAACCCTTTATAACATAGTCCTTTCCTACCCTTCTAGAGTCCTTACTATATTGCTTCCCTCCTTACATTCTGAAATCCAGTCTTATTATTCCACTCCCTGTTCCACCCACATGCCAAGCCATCTCTAGTCTCCAAACCTTTGCACTGTCCATCCCCTATGCCTGGAATACATTCTTTCCTTAACTGTCCTTCAGCATCCATGGATTTCTTTAAGACACAGCTTTTAAATCCCTCTTTAGATCATGGTTTCTTAACCTGGGGTGTGCGAGCTTATTTTAACAATATTTTGGGAACTATTTCAATTTGTAACCTTAGGAATTTTACTCTGTATGCTAAAAAAAGTCTGATTCTGAGGGCAGCTAGGTAGCATAGTGGATGGAGTGCCAGGCCTTGAGTTGGGAGGACTTGGGTTAAAATCTGACTTAAGATGCTTTCTGGCTGTATCACCCTGGGCATGTCACTTAATGGCAGTTGCCCAGCCCTTCCTGTTCTTCTGCCTTAGTATCGATATTTATTGACTTTTAGGTAGAAGATAGAGTTTTAAAAAAATATGATTCTGAAGATGAGTCTCTAGGTTTTCCCTTGACTGTACAAGGGGTCTAGGCACACAGAAAAATGAAGAACCTTTGTTCTCCATGATTCCTTCCCTCATTGCCAGCCCCCGTCTCCCCCCAGCCTTCACGCTCCTAGTGCCATCCCTCCCTCCCTAACTCCCTTGTAGTTAACTACTTTGTATTTATTCTCTTTATATTTGTTCTATATATACTTACATGTCCTAGTTTTTCTCCCATTAGAATGTAAAGTCCTTACAAGTAGGGAATAGGTTTATTTATTGTATCTGTATCTGATTGTTTCATTCTTTGTACTTGCGTCCCTAGCATGGCAGCACGGCATGCTATCTAGAACATGTTGGGTGCTTAATAAATACTTTTTGATTGATTGCATTATGGTGGCTCCTTTTGAAGAATGTTTTCTGTTTAAGAAGACACTAAAATATGGGGCAGAACTCATACTGCTGCTATCAAACAAGCCTATATGTGTAGTTTTAGGCCTTTTTATCTTGAGGAAATTTGCATGGCCTCCAGCTCGTGGACTTGAAGCTGACTCCTATTTCTTAGTTTCAGGGCAGCTAGGTGGTTCAGAGGAGAGAGCACTGGACATGGAGTCGGGAAGACTTGATTTCAAATCTGGCCTCAGATACTTCCTACCTGTGTGACCCTGGGCAAGTCACTTCACCTTAGCTGCCTCAGTTTCCTCATCTGTAAAATAAACTAGAGAAGGAAATGACAAACTACTCCAGTATCTTTGCCAAGAAAATACTAAAAGGGGTCATGAAGAGTCAGACATGACTGAAACAAGTAGCAACAACAGTAACAACATTTCATAGTCCTGTTGAGGACTCTGGCTCATCCTGTTTCCTAGTCCTGTTGGGAACTATGGCTTATACTATAAGATAAGACCCAGTGAAGAACAGAGAGTGGTCCCCATAAGCAAGTTGGAAGCACTGCGTGGGAAATTAAGTCATTCTGGAGCTAGTATCTAACTTCCTTATGGGGATTTCAGGAGGGCAGAAGAGACTCACTGAATGACCTCATTGTTAGTTGGAAGGGAACCTCAGAGGGGATCTAGAAAAAAACATTCTTACCTCAATGTACCCAACGCTAGCCAGCCTCTCTCTAAAGAGCTCCAATGAGGGGAGACCCACTTCCTACTTCCCAGAGGTGCTCAAAAGAACAAAATCAATTCTTCATCCAAAGGTGAGCTATTCTGCTACTTGAAGATTGTATTTGAAGCCTGCTATAATGTTCCACTTATCCCCAAATCTTTTCTTCTTCAGGCTAACCATGCATAGTCCTTTCAAATGGGATAGACTTGAAGCTCTTTGCCATTTTGGTCTTCAGATCTCCAAAAGCTGGTGGTAGATACACATAAAAGCAGATGGGCAGATTGGTACCATGGAAAGAGTTCTTGGTTTGGGGTTAAGAGCAAGAAGATTTGGGCTCACAGCCTTAGTTTCTTTATATGTTAAATGAGGGGGATGAACTAGAGGGCTTCTTGGGCCCCTTCTATTTTTAAGTCTCAAGTCACTCTATCTCTATAGACCTCAGTTTCCTAATCTGTAAAAGGAAGAATTGTAGGAAAAATATTCTAAATAAAAAGGAATAAAATAAAATAATATACAAGAAAAAAATAGTTAGACCAGGTGATTGCTAATGTTCCTTCCAGCTCTAGAGTCTATGATATTAAGGTTAATCTCAAATTTGGTGATAGTAAGTAGCCAGGGTTCTTCAGGTCCAATCTAAATCACCTTCCATAAGAACAAATACCAAGACTGTGTGCTGAAGGTTGCTTAACATCTTCTTTTCTTTAGGGACAGTTCAGTATTTCAGTTTCTTTTCAACCAGATCTTCCAAATTCTTTTTCTAGTTTCTGAAGGTGACCTGACAACCAGAATATTGAAGATCCTTGAGTTTGTGCAATATGAAGATTGCATAGACATCCCTGAAACAACTAGGGATGTTTAGCTTGGAGAAAAGAGAACTTTTAGAGAGCACATGACCTTCGAACCATAACTAGGGTGGAGTCTCCAGGGCTTTGTTCTATGATCCTGAAATTTAATAGATCCCCAAATTTATATTATGTGAGCTATACCCTGCTCCTTTCCTGGTGGTGGTCTTCTCAGCAGTGGACTTGAAATGTCCCATACAGTTGGTGTAAAGGTTTTGCCTTATCTATAGGTGATTATTGGGCCATTTCTATTTTGTGCTGCTTGCCCTGGGTGTCAGAATTGCTAGTCCCATCTCTGTCAAAAAGTCACTGCACAAAGTTGGATTCTGGCTTATAATCAGAGCTGTGGAGTGATGGGCATGACCTTCCCAGGGTCACCAGATAAGCCCTCCCTCCTACCCCTTTCTCTCCATGCTTGCAGCAGACAGCTGCTGGCGTCATGCTTGGTGGGTGTACTCTGCTGGAGTTGTTGGGTACTTTTTTGTTTACTGTTCACTGTTAACAACAGTAATTACAGTATAGTTGTGAGATGAAAACATGACTAAATTATGACACTACTTGTGTAACAATCTCTTAAAACTGACTCGGAAGGCAACAGCTGCACAATTAGGCTATAAATTCTCTTAAATGAACTTGTCGGTGGAAATAGTACCTGTGTGGCAGTGTTTTGTAAGAGATAACTAGACTTAATGGGCTTGGTGAGGGAGCATCAAGAATAGCCTCGTAAAAAAAGAAACTTTGTTCTTTGTCATAAACCACTTGTTCTCTTATAAAAACAAAGGGCTCAGTGTTGGGCCATTAACTTTCTTTCTTGTTGTGGGACAAGTACCACCAAAGCATCGATTTGATAAGCATCAAGGATCTTCTTCCACCTTACAGTGAACTCCTTTCTGAAAGGAGGGGAAAGAGAGGGAGAAGAGAGAGAGAAGTAGAGAGAAGGAAAGGGAAAGAAGGGAGAAGGGAGGGAGAGAGGGGAGAGAGATAAGGGAAGAGTGAGAAAGAGAAAATAGAGAAAAGTGGAAAGAGTGAGAGAGAAAAGACAGAGAAAAAGGAAGTAAAGAGGAGAGGGGAGAAGGGAGTGATGGAAAGAGGGGAAAGAGAAAAGGAAAGAGTGAGAGAAAATAAAGAAAAGAGAAAGAGAGGAAAATAAAAGAAGGAGAAGGGGAGAATGGAGTGATGGATGGATGGATGATGGAGAGAGGGAAGGAAAAATAAGAAAGAGAAAAAGGAGAGAAATGAAGAGAGAGAAAAAGAGAAGTAGAGGAGAAGGGGAGGGAGAGAAGGAAATGGTGGAAAGGGGGGAGAGAAGGTAATGATGGAAAGAGGGAGAGAAAGAAGGAAAAAGTGAGAAAGAAAGGGAAAATACAGAAAAGAGGAGAAGAGAGAAGGAGAGAGAGAAGGAAGGAGAGGGGAGAGAGAGAGAAAGAGAGAGAGAGAGAGAGAGGGAGAGGGAGAGGGAGACATCTTTCTTTGGAAGGAGAGGAGAGAAGCCTGGCAGAGGGCAGATTTCTGGGGGTATGGCAGTGGCAGCTGATGTGAGGTCATATATGACCATGGATGAGCTCCCACTTTGCTGAATGCTACTTCTCAGATGGCTAAGGTGATGGGGATGTAGGCAGAGTGGGGAGAGGTTGACAGCAGTTGCCCTAGCTTTCAGCAACACTGGTCCTTAAAGGTAAAAAAAAAAGATTTAACTAGGCTGCATTGGAAACTGGATTTAGTTATGGGAGCTGTTTGGAATTAAATGGGGAACTAGGGATGTTTAGCCTGGAGAAGAGAAGACTCAGGGGGGACATCAGAGCTGTCTTCAAGTATTTGAAGGGCTGTCACATGGAAGAGAGATTAGATTCATTCTACTTGGCCCCAGAGGGCAGAACTGGGAGTAATAGGCAGTTTGCAAAGAGGCAAGTTTCTCCTTGATGCCAGGAAACAACAAAAAAAAATTCCAAACCCCAAACTTCCTACCAATTAGAGGTATCTAAAAGTAGAATGGGTTTTCTTAGGAGGTAGCTGGTTTTCCCTCACCAGAAGTCTTCAGAATATTTCCTTGTTAGGTCAGCTGTAGAATGGAGGGGTCAGACTCCTGGCAAACTCTGGAGAGAGCGATGAACCATGTTAACAGAATTGGGGAATGTTTAACAAAATTAATAAAATATAATACAACATAGATAAGGTTGATTTGTTTTTTTAAAAGTTGATCTGCAGCCCCAGGGATCCATTTCTATTTGAGTTTGACACCATTGTTATAGAAGGTATCATGGCTTGGGCATGACATGGAATAGGTGGCCTCTGATGCCCCTTCCAAATCTGAGATTCTGTGATTCTTAGGGCTCATGGAAGTTTGATTGAAAATCTGACATTAATTTGGGGGTAAACTTTGGCTCTCATTGACACTGAAAGCTTGCTTGTTAGCTTATTCTCTTCTCTTCCTTTTTACTTAATTCACTTAGTCATTATCATTCCACACCTCAGAAGGAAGTAAATCCATTTTGGGTGTGAGTTACAGATATATGCCAGAGGGAACATACTATGATGACATCTTGCCTAGGTCTCCTTGAATAATCCACAGGTAGTGGGTAGAGTTACAAGGTGTCCTTTTTGTTATTCAGTCTTCTTTCAGTTATATCTGACTCTTTATGACCCCATTTGGGGTTTTCTGGGCAAGGATACTCTAGTTGTTTGCCCTTTCCTTCTCCATCTCATTTTATATATGAGGAAATGAGGCAAATAGAGCTAAGTGACTTGCCCAAGATCACACAGCTAGTAAGTGCCAGAGGCTGAATTTGAACTCAGGTCTTTCTGACTTCAAGCCTGGCACTCTGTCCCCTGTGCAATATTATCCTCGTAAGTTGTATATGGAGCTGGATCTGACTTCAGAAAGAAGATTGACTTTGCTCTTTGTGGGGGTTTGGAACAGTTGTTTTGATCAGAGACCACAGGAGATTGGAGCTAGAAGGAATGCAGGAGAATATGGGAAATAATATAGACAGAGAAGAAAGGATATCAGACAAGGACTCAAAGAATCTGGGGTCAAAATATGGCTTTTGCCCCTTGCTACCTCTCTGACTTTGGGTTGTTGGCTCAACTTCTCTGCCACCTCATTATCCTTAACTGTAAAATAATGAGGTTGGTCTTATAATGGATAACAGTCTATTTGACCTTCTAAGGTTTCTTCTAGAGTTAAATCATTCAATACATCAACATTAATAAGTATTTATAATGGGCCTGGCCGTGCTAAGCAGAGGCCAAAGAGATCCTATAACCTTGACCCAAAGAAAACATGACGTAGTGGATAAAGAGCCAGTTAACCTTGGAGTTAGAGGACCTCAATTCAAGTCTTGCCTCTGATTTAGTAATGGCCATGTCAGGACCCTACCCGATTCTCTAAGTTGCAGATGAGTTGGTGTTCTACATTGGTAGAAGGTATTTCTATGCCCTCATCATTTTTTAATAGCATGACTCTTAAATGCAGATAGATGAGTTAATTGATTTTGAGAAGTTTCCAGATTGGTCACCCTTCAGTGACATTGATCAGCAGGGTGTTCAGGTAGGACTAGAACTTGTGGGGTGAGGGCTTTCTGAGCCCTTTTTAGGGTTACTTATCCACCTTTGGTGTCTACCTGCCATCCAGATCTCACCTGTGGCTCCAAGAAGCAAAACCATCTCAGAGGACAGGCTAAACCAGGTTAGGGGTAACTAAAAGATCTCAAACTTGTCAGTGCCTTAGGGGGATGTCTACCCCAGATTTGTGAAGACTTCCCCCACTGGAAAGAATTTGTTCCATTGGCTGTGAAGTGGGGGTGGGTGGTAGGGGGTGCAAGTGGATCCCATGGAGTGTTTAGAGCTTGCTTAGACATCAAAGAAACTAAGGTCATCCACTGCATCCCAGATCATCAGTAGTTGACTTGACTTTTGTCTTGCCACTGGATTTCAATGATTCTAGAAAAGAGGGTGAGGCTGATGACTTTATACAACTCTGCTTCACTTAAGTCTATTTTATTCAAGAGTCAAAAGGCAACCATCACCATCACCACCATCATCACCACTAGTCATATAATTATAGAAACACAGATGAGAATTGCAAGAAACCTCAAAGCCATTAATTTTAAAGACCCAAGGAGTTTGAGGGACTTCCTAAGGTCATTACCTAGGTAGTGAGCACCACAGGTGGGATTTGAGGTCTTCTGATCTAAGTGTTCTTTCTACTGTACCACACTGCTTTTCTAGTCATAGAATCCACAGAATCATAGATCCTGAGAGCTCAAAGGGACTTCAGCCACCATCTATTTCATTTAATCTATGAAGGAATTTCTATTCTAACATTCCTGAAAAATGGTTAGCCAGTGTCTGTTTGGAGATCTCCAAGGAAGGGAAACCCAACTTCCTCTTGTGACTGCTCATTCCACTTTAGGACAACTTTTATTGTTAGGACCCCCACCCCATTAAGATTAAATTGACCCCTTTGTAGTTTCTAATTGTGCTTTCTGGGACCAGAAAGAACAAGGCTAATTCCTCCTTTGTGGGATAGTCCAACTCTCATTTTACAGATAAAGAAATTGAGGTTCATAGAAGTTGCCAAGGTCACAGAGCAAATATATGAGCAATCCTGGACTTGAATGCACATCCACACTTTCTAGGACCAAAGGTCTTGGTACTACCCCCCACCCCCTTCCTTGTTCTGGAAATCAATAATGCTCTAGCTTGTAGTCACATATTTCTAGCTCCTAGAACCAACCATCAGTCTGTCCTTGCCTGGGGAACCCCCAGTGCCTCAGCTCACCTACTGCTCCCCATCCTGCCAGGCTTCCCTGTGGAAGCCCCTCTGAGCTGTACCAGGATGCTAATTTATTTGAGTACAACTCCATGTATCCCTCTGTGGCTGCAGAGATGCAGCTTAAATCTCCCTGAATGAAAAATTAAAAAGAGGAGGGAAGAGACAGAGATGATGATTCTTTTATGGAACACCTGCCACCTTGTGTTTTTTCCTCTTCACCCTCCACCCCCTCCCCCATCAAAAAAAAAAGAAGAAGAAGAAAACATACGAGATGGGAAACAGGCTGCTAGCAGAGAGAACCCAGCTCAGCCTTTGCAATTTGTGGAACACACAAGGCCAAATGCAAACCTCAGATGAGGCATAAATCTGTCAGAGGGGAGCCAGAGCCATGATGATATCCAAGCCTGGGCCTGCAAAGGTTTTAGAATACAGCCAGGGATGGGCCCTTCCATCCAAACAGGCCAGACAGGGAGCAAACAACTGGACCCTTCTTCCCAGACTTCTTTCCTTGGACCTCTCCATCCGCCTAATTTCTGGAGAGCCAACTCTGAGCCCTCCTGCCTCTGTCCTATTAGGGGAAGATTGTTGCCCGGACAATCCATTCCTAGCACCCTCCTCTCTGATATGCAATCAGATGGAGGCATTAAAGTGGGATGCCTTAGGCCTGCCCTGGGACAGACGGCCTCAGAAACCTTCTAAACATATCTCATTCTAGCCTCGCCTTCCCAGGCTGTCAACCTAGAGGGTGGTCAAATACAGTATTTATTTTTTTTAATTAAGCAGCCTTGCAATGTGTCTCACCCTCCAGAGCTTTGAAGCCCAGCGTTATAAGTCGCTGGAAGTTTTTTTTTAATTTTTTAAGCGGATAGTAAAATTAAGCAGTTATTAGTATTCACGAAAAATGCTTGTGGCAGCCTTCGCACACGTAATGAGAAACCACCTGCAGTTCAAAGCAGCACTTGATAATGCTGTAATTAGATTTGAGATGCAAAAAAGCTCATTAAAATTAAATAACATATTTGTCACTGTTTTAAGAGGTACAGATTGCCTAGAACCATGCTGGTCTCTTGACCTTGAGTGTTTTGGCAGAGTCCTTGCTGCCGATTCCAAAATAAAACCAGCATCTCTGCAGAGCGTCCTAGAAATGGGCTCGTCTTCTGTTCACCTTGGTCTTGACAGCCACATTCATGGATCAGGAGGACTTGAATGTTCCAGCACCATGTGTGAGACTCGCCATTCAGGGCCTGGGGAGATGGGGAAGAGACTGGCACTGGCAGAATTCCTGGGCTGGCTGTTCCATTCAATGGAAGGAGAGAAATGGGGGCAGCGGTGGACTTGGACTTGGGATGGGGTGGACCTTTGTGACACAGGGAGATGGTGCCAGGAGCCAAAAATACCCAGCCTCACTGGGCTTGGCAGCGGTGAAGGCCTTCAGCAGTCTGGGTTTCCTGTTTATTGGTTTGTGGGCAGATGAAAGAAGGTTCCCCATATCCAGTATTCCATCTCCCACCTCCATTCCTTGGCGGGAAGAATCTTCATGCCTGTAATATATTTCCTCCTCACCTCTACCTCATAGCATCTTTGCCTTCTTTTAAAGCTCCACTCACGGGCCATCTCCTATGAGAAACTTTTTCTGATTTCCCCCATTTTCTAGTGTTCTTTCTTTTTGTAACTTATTCTGTATAACTTTGTAGATGAGGGCCAACCCTAAAGTCAGGAAGACCTGTTCCTGAAACAAATTTATTTTGTGACTATGACAAGTCATTTTTTTTAAACCCTTATTTTCTGCCTTAGAATCAGTGCTGTGTATTGGTTCCAAGGCAGAAGAATAGTAAGGGCTAGGCAATAGAGGTTAAGTGACTTGCCCAGGGTCACCCAGCTAAGACATGTCTGAGACCAGATTTAAAGTCAGGTCCTCTGAACTACAGGCTTGTCTCTCTATCCACGGAGCCACCCAGTTGCCCCCAAGGAATTAAAAACAAAACAATCCTTACTTTCTATCTTAGTAGCAATTCTGAGGCAGAAGAGCAAGGGCTAGGCAAATGGTGACTTGCCTGGGGTCACACAGCTAGAAAATGTGAGGTCAAATTCGAACCCAGGTCCTCCTGACTCTAGACCTGTCTATCCATTGAGCCATCTACCTGGCCCTCCTTTTTAAAACCCTTATTTTCTGACTTTGTAACAACTCTAAGACAGAAAGACAATATGGCAAGTCATTTAATTACCATGTAACTCTTTAAGACTGAAAGTTAGGATAGTTGCTTATCTGTATCACTGGAGAAATTTCCAAGCTGAGAGTTCTTTGCTGATGGACCAAAAGTGTAACAAAACAAAAAGCTGTTTCAATTATGTATTTATTTATTTGTGTTCATGTCATGTCAGGAGAATGCAAGTTCCTCAAGGAACTTTTTATTGCCAATCAACAAGCATTTGTTTATTTTTTAAACCTTCACCTTCCATCTTAGAATAGATACTAAGAATTGATTCCAAGACAGAAGAATGGAAAGGACTAGGCAGTGGGGGTTAAGTGACTTGTCCAGGATCACACAGCTAGGAAGTGTCTGGGGCCACATTTGAACCCAGGACCTCCCATTTCCAGGCCTGCCTTTTTATCCACTGAGACACCTAGTTGCTCGAACAAACATTTATTAAGTGCTTACCATGTACTAAGTGGGGATATTATGAAAAGCAAAACCAAAGTGCTTCCTCAAAGAAGGTCATGCTATCATTTGAATATCTTTGTCTTTGAATTCAGTATTTAGAACAGTGCTTTGCACATAGTAGACACTTAATGAACTGCTGATTTTTTGTTGAAGATCCTAAGGGTAATAGTAACAATTACATAAAATGCTTAAATATCCATTGAGTACTAACTATGTAATAAGCAATGAGATTTAGATCTGGGTTCAAATCCTGATTCAGATGCAAGTCACTTCATCTTCGTCTCCTTAGGACTCAGTTTTCCCATTTGTAAAATGAAGGGGTTAGACTTGATGGCCTGCCTGAGTTCCCTTTTAACTCTCTTGATCTATGGTTCCTGTAGAAAAGATACTTTTATATATAGAGAGAGATGGAGGAAGAGAGAGAGAGAGGGAGAGATAGACAGACAGAGACACAGAGAGAGAGAGACAGAGGATAGTGGGGAAGAGGGAGAGACAGAGAGACAGACACACACACACACACACACAGAGAACTGGACCCATTTTCCCTTGAAAGGACACTCACTTGCAATGACCTTTCTTATGTTTTTAACATTTTGAACCAACTGATCAAATTGGTCCACGGAATAGTTTCACCATTCCAAAGAACATAAAAGCTAGAGGACTTGGAACAGTTTGGAGATTTGGGAAATTTGTTACAAAAGAGGTTTGGAGGGATTCTCTCTCACTTGCACAGAAGATGGAGAAGGAAAGGGGGCCTGGTGGAATGGCCAGTGTTGAGCTAGGTACAACCAGCAGTGGGGGGTAGGTGGGAAGAACAGTGCTCTTTGTAAGAGAGATCTGCCCATTTGGAATTATTGCCCAGAAGGGGCTGCCAACTTCTGGCCTCATGTTGCTCACCTAACCTTACTCTCTACTCCTCCATCATATCTAGGCTTTGCTTTAGTCAGGATACTGTCTCCTAATTGTGAGAACACATCACCAGATCATTCTTGCTGTTATTCATTCAATATCTTCAATTATAGGCTTAAAGTTAGGTCTTAAAATTCAGAGCTGGAAGGAACCTTTTTTCATCTATAAAATGGGAGTAAAAATACATATTCTTACCATAAAGGGAAACAACTTTGCAAAACTTCAGAAAATTCTTGTATGACCCGAAGCAAGTTCCTTAACCTCACTAGGCCTCAGTTTCCCCATATGTAAAATGAAACATTATATAATGTCTGATACCCCTTCTAGTTCTTGATTGATGTTCCTCTAAGATTGATGATGAAACCTTACTCAGGCTTATTGACAGAGAGATGATGGACTAGAGGTCTGGAGTGAGACATACATTTTCAGAGCTTACCTATATGTTGATGTGTTTCCAGTGAGTTTGCTCATTTGTTACAAGAAAGGTCTTCTTTGGGATGGGGCAGGGAGTAATTTTGTCAGAAGTGACAGACACATAAACACAGAGAAGAGAACACTAATAAAATATGAAGAAATATAAGAGAAGAAAACAAAAAAAATTCAGGAGGGGACACAAGTAGGATGGTTATATTACTTCCTTGTTTAATTTAATATGATTTTGAAAACTAATGTTATGGGGGCAGCTAGGTGGCTCAGTGGATAGAGAGCAAAATCTGGAGATGGAAGTTTTGGGTTCAAATCTATCTTCAAGCACTTCCTAATTATGTGACCCTGGGCAAGTCACTTAACCCCAATTGCCTAGCTCATACCACTCTTTTGCCTTGGAATACAGAATTGATTGTAAAGCAAAAAGTAAGGGTTTAAAAAAAATAAATGGCATGTAATATGAGGTTAGCATTTCATATAACAATCTTTTTTGTGTATATATTGAAATGTCTGTTGGTGATTCTTCATAATAAAAAAGAAATTAAAAAATAAAATAGAACTAATCAAAACTATACACACATATCCACTTCATTGGGTCATTGTGAAGCAAGCATACCTAGTTTTAAACTGCAGAAATGTGACAGACATCCCTGCAGCTGGGGTAGGAGAGGTACATGCTGTACAGAGAGTCATAAGTTTTCAAGATCTGAGAGTATACTCTCTCTGCCTGGTAGGCATGACTGTGCTTCTCAGGAGTGTTTGGGGGGTAGAATGTTCTGTGCTACAAGGACTCTCCCAGCAGTAACTTTTGGCCTGTAGTTTATGGGCTTCTCAGGAGTGTTCAAGGGGTAGAAATTGAGCTTGATTTATAAGGAAGTCTTTGTAGTGACCTATAAACCCTTTTCTTTAGGGGGTGCCTCTACCTGGATTAAATGCCTTTAGAAAGAGACACGGTATCAGAAGTGTCATGTAGAAAGGTTTCTTGTGATGGGGAACATGACCTTTAAAACCCCCAGTACAAGAAATCAGAACTGCCAAAAGAAGATGAAGGAGAAGGGGGAATGAGAAGGCAGTTGAACTTAAAACTTCACCTGCCTTGAATTTTTAAGTTTGGCTGCCAAAGGGTATTTGAATGCCTTGGCTTAAAGGGCTATCAGAAACTCTAGATGCAAGTGTATTAAGGAGTGTTGGCTACTAGTACCTAAGCTCTGTGAGGGCAGAGATTGTTTTTGCCTGTTTTCTTGGCATCCTCGGCATGCCTGGCTCACATAAGGCATTTAATAAGTGCTTGCTAGCTGCTTTAGATCTGCTCTCTTCTCTTCCCAAGATCAAGTATCAAAAAGTATTGTCCTTGGGGTGGGGCAGCTAGGTGGCCCAGTGGATTGAGAACCAGGCCCAGAGATGGGAGGTCCGAGGTTCAAATTTGGCCTCAGACACTTCCCAGCTGTGTGACCCTGGGCAAGTCACTTGACCCCCATTGCCTAGCTCTTACCACTCTTCTGCCTTGGAACCCACAAAAAGTATTGATTCTAAGAGAGAAGGCAGGCAAGGGCTTTTTTAAAAAGTATCATCCTTGGGACTTATGTGGCAAACAAAAATAAAAATGATTCAATTGGGTTCTTCTTGCTATTCAATTGGGTTCTTCTTGCTATTCAATTGGGTTCTTCTTGTTGGTTGATAATAGAATTCAAGTGTTGGGAAGGACCTTAGTGATCATCTGGCCCAACTTGTACCTGGACAGGAATACCTGACAAATGATGATCTAGTCTCTATGTGAAGACCTCCAGTGACAAAGAACTTACAACCACCAATCCAGTCAGCACCTGCTGTGTTGGGACAGCTCCAACTGCTGGAAAGATTTCTCCACATTAAGTCTAAGTTTGCTTCTCTATAACTTCCACCCATTGCTCCTAGTTCTGGGTCTGAGCTCTCTTTTACATGACAGCCCTTTGAATACTTTGAAGACCCCTTTCATATTCTGTCACAAGGAATACTTCTGTTCTCTAGGCTAAACAACACATTCTGCTATGAACATGGACTCAAGACTTAGCCATCTTTAAGTTAATGCTAGGTGGAGAAAATTGGCTTCCCACGGAACTTTTATTGGAAGATTCACCCTGTAGCTTTGTATGCAAAAGGTCTCAGTGTGAAATTTCTGGGTGAATCCCAGCTTTTAGAGAAATCAATAAGGGACCAGTGATATGAGGTTCTGATCTTGGCCTGGAACTATCACTGAAACCTCTATGGGAAACAGGCTTTTAAGGTGGAATTACTAACACGAATGCTTGAAAGACTTTGATTTCATGTGTCTGGATAGAGATTGGATGAGATGGTTTCTGAGGTCCCTCCCAATCCTGAGGTCCTGTGATGCCTCTTCAATGATACAGATTATAACCCTTCTGCATCTTAGTAGATGGTCTCTGAGAATTACTGTGATCTCTTCTCATCTCTGCAAAAAAATATGTTCCTGAGGAGTTCTTGGTGTAGAGCCTTTCTGGAAGATAAGCACTGGTCTTGAAGATAGTGAGACCTGGGTTCAAATCCTGTATCAAGAACTTGCTATTGGAATGACCATGGACAAATAATTTAATATGCCTGGGTCCCAGTTACCTCTTCCATAAGGTGAATCCTTCCAGTCAAGTGAATCCATCGAAGTCAAGAGAGCCCTTAGACCATAGACATATGCTATGATCTGGCATTCAAAGCTCCTCCAAATTCAAAGGAACTTTCAGAGGGAGCTACAAATGGCCTTTAAGAACCCAGGTTCACCTCTATGTCCCAGGCTTGGTTTCTAAATCTGGAAAATACTCCCAAATTTGCTTTAGAACTGTGGAAAGGCAGGCATCTGGGTGGCTCAGTGGATTGAGAGCTAGGCCCAGAGATGGGAGGTCCTGGGTTCAAATTTGATCTCAGACACTTCCCAGCTCTGTGACCCTGGGCTAATCATTTGACCCCCATTGCCTAGCCCTTATTACTCTTCTGCCTTAGAACCAGTACCGAGCATCTAAGATGGAAGGTAAGGGTTTTTTTTTTAAAGAACTATGGAAAGGCAGCAGAGTAAGCAGTTGGTGACTCCTTGGAGGAATTATTGGTCAGGATCTCTGATGAGTCTTTCTGTGTGCAGGACCAGGCTTTGAGATAATATTTAGAAATGCACTTAGCACAGTGCTTGGCATATAGTAGGTGCCACACAAATACCTATTCTCATCTTCCATTGCTAATAGAGATGGGTGAAAGGAAATGGAAAGGAAGTGTGAGGAGAGTTACTCTTTTTCTGTCTCATTCCTGAAGTTCAAGTCAATATTTTGTCTTGTCAAGATTGAGGTACTGTGGTATAAAGGGCTCTGTGATCCTAGGTAAGTCACGGAGTCTTTTTGTACCTCAATTTCCTAATTTGTAAAATGGGAAATTGGTTTCTAAGTTTCCTTATAGCTCTAAATCTAGAATTCTATGAATACCAGGAGGCCTGGATTCATAACTTGGCTTTGATTTTTTAAAACCCTTCTCTTCTATTTTAGAATCGATATCAAGTATTGGTCTCAAGGTAGGAGAGCCGTAAAGGTGAGGCAGTTGAGGATAAGTGCCTTGCCCAGAGTTACACAGCTAGGAAATGTCTGAGGCCAGGTTTAAAACCAGAACCTCCTGTCTCTAGGCCTGGCTTTATCTACATCTGGGCTACCTAGCTGCCCCAACTGGCTGTGATTCTTGAATAAAAAACTGAATTTAAAAAGTATTTTTTAAGTGCCTGCTATGAGCCAGGCATTTACTAAGTTTTAGAGAGAGAAATGCTCTGCCTTCAGGTATCTTACATTCATTCTAGTGGAAGAGACAACACATAGAGGGGAATGGAGGTGAGGGAAGGGACTCCTAGGCTACAGAGTCACCAGGATTAATCACAAAATCGACGGGCATTTTTAAAGCACTTCCTATCTGCCAGGCTAAGCTAAACAACGAAGATGCAACGACAAAATCCAAATAGTCTCTACCTTCGAGGAATTATATTTGAATTGAAGAGACAACAGGAATATTTAAGAGATGTACAAAAAAGCTATAATGTAGCCTAGAGGAAAGGCATTAGCAGATAGGATGTGAGTTATTTGATGAGGTCATTGATTGGCCTGCCCTTTCCAGTAGAGTGGGTTTGATGATATTGCTATGCCCAAATCAATGGTGGATGGCACTCCTGGGGGATGGCTGGCAAGAGAGCCTTACCTGGTCTACTTTACCATCCCTCCCTGCCAATGGCTAATACCTTCTCTTAAATTTCCTTGTAGTTAGCTACTTTGTATGTATTCTCTTTATATTTATTCTGTGTATGTGTATGTATATGAATAAATAAATGGATGTTTTGTATATATAAAATATATAAATAAATGTGTGTATACATGGAATATACATAAATCTATCTATATATAATATAAATAAATGTGTTGTATATATAACATTTAAAAATAAATGTTTATATATGTAAATGTGTGAGTGTATATATTTAAAAATATATATATATACATATATATATATATATATTTATCTATCAGATAGGTAGTGCCAGAGTGCATAGAGCGCTGAGTCTGACATCAGGAAGACTCATCTCCATGAGTTCAAATCTGGCCTCAGACAGTGACCCTGGGCAAGTCATTTAACTCTGTTGGTATCAGTTCCTTATCTGTAAAGTGAAATAGAGAAGGAGATGGCAAACCACTTTAGTATCTTTGTCAAGAAAAGCCCAAATGGAAATGACAACCACTATCACCACCACCTCTATCTTTATCTCTATATCTCCTCGTTATCTCCTGCATTAGATACATAATCTCAGTAGGGGCTATTTTGTTTATTGTCTTTGTTTCTCCAGTGCCTAGCACAGTGCCTGGCACATAACAAGTATTTAAAAAATGCTTATTGATTGATTGAAATATGACATAAACTGGGGTTGGTTGTGTGACTACAGGTAATCCACTTCACCTCTTCAAACCTTAGTTTCATCAACTGAAAAATGGGGATAATAATCCTTGTTTGCCCATCTCATACAGCGGTTGTAAAGAAAGTACTTTGTAAGCCTTAAGGTACTCTTTAAATAATAATAGTAATGATAACTAGCATTTCTGTATCTATTTAAGATTCAGAAAGCACTTTAGAAATATAATCTGTTTTGATCCTCACTATGACCCTGGGAGGTAGGTGCTATTATTTCTCCATTTTACGGGGGTGGGGGGGAACCTGAGTACACAGAGTTGAAGGAACTTGCTCAGAGTCACAGAGCTAATAAATGTCTGAGGCAGCATTTGAACTCATGTCTTCCTGTACCCGAATTCTGTGCTCTATCCATTGCACTATCTAGCTACTTCTTAAGTGTGCTATTATTATTTATGGTGATTTATAGCCATATAGCATTTTGCATGTTGGAAAAGGGAGCTGCTAGAAGCAGCACTGGTTGGGTTGTTACTTAGAAGTGTGTTCTATACTTAACTTGCATCTCTCTCTCTCTCTCTCTCTCTCTCTCTCTCTCTCTCTCTCTCTCTCTCTCTCTCTTTCTCTCTCTCTGTCTTCTCTCCCCACAGGTAGGTAAATGGCCATAGATAGAAGCATGATTGATCCTTTGCCTCACAAGTTTTGGTAAGAAACACTGCAAACATGAGATTCTGCTCTGGTTGTCCTCTGAGTTGTACAGAGCTAGGTGGATTTCCTCCTCTTTGTCACCCTACTTCTGCTTGGCCCTTTCTTGGTATAGTGTTGAGTGAGCCCCTCTCTCTTATGGGAAGGGATTCAGAAATTAGTTTCCTTTGAGAAGTTGAACTATTTGGTGTCCAGAATTTGCTGGGAGCAAGAAAGGTAGACTGACTTTTCCTTTTCTAATCATTTCTGCTTAGGAGCTCCTTCGAGGGAGGGTAGGGTGTTTTTGGAAAACCAACTGTGTTGGGAGGAAGATTCAAGGCTGTTTCTCCCTCTTCTGTTGTTACATGCTGAGTTTTGGGGTTTGATAAAATGTAGAAGTGATCTTTGGGACTTCTGGCCAGCTTAGCTCTCCCTTCTCAACTCTTTCATGGGAACTGTATGGACAGAGGAGAGAGAGAGAGAGAGAGAGAGAGAGAGAGAGAGAGAGAGAGAGAGAGAGAGAGAGAGAGAGAGAGAGAGTGTGTGTGTGTGTGTGTGTGTGTTCACTTTTACCTGTGTTTTTCTAGAGCCTGTGTGGTTTCCTTGGTGTAGGGAACCCTTGATGGGGAAACTCTACTAATGCATGTTGATCTCAGCTCTGCAAGTCATATTTTTAGAGCAGGAGTATTTAGTCTGGGGAAATCTGTGGACTTCTTTAAAATATTTTGATAACTATATTTCAATATAATTGCCTTTATTTGGAATCCTGTGTATTTTATTTTATGCCTCTAAAAATATCATTCTGAAAAGGGAGCCATATGCTTTACCAGACTGCCCAGTAACAAAAATGGTTCAAAATTACTCACTTAAGGGGGCAGCTGGGTAGCTCAGTGGATTGAGAGCCTGGGGTAGAGACTGGAGGCCCTAGGTTAAAATCTGGCCTAAGACACTTCTTAGCTGTGTGACCCTGGGCAAGTCACTTAATCCCCATTGCCTAGCCCTTACCACTCTTCTGCCTTGGAACTGATACACAGTATGGATTTTAAGGTGGAAGGTCAGGCTTTAAAAAACAAAACAAAAAACCAAAATTACTCACTTAGAACATTCCTTGGGGGCACCAAGATGATAAGGAATTATCCCAGAGTCACACAGTCCATAGATTTCAGAGTCTGGATTTGAACTCAGGTCTTCCTGCCAGAGGCTGGCTCTTCCCTGGTATATAGAAGGCTAAAGGCTGATTAGTGGAGTGATTGATGGCCAACCTGATTTATCCTTCTCCTGATGCATGGGAAGGTGAGGATCCAGCAGGCAGAGGGTTTTGGTGGGTTCCCTTTGGAGATGCCTTATGTCCTCCCATGTCAATTATGGGTAGAGAAAGCAGTCAGTGTGGATAGCCTGGTGGAGCATGAAGAGCAGAGTGGCCCCATCATTATAAATAAAGTTGATTTTATTTTTGGTTGGCCAAGATGCATGACAGGCTGGTGAAAGGTAATGTATTTGCCCTGCACTTTGGGGAAGGTAAGTGCAGTTTATTAGACCCACCAGCTTGGATGGGGTCTTGGTGCCAGGGCTGCATTGCCAGGGCAAGGGGACCTTGCCCAGAATGGAGGCTGAAGTGGACCAGGCACCCTTCCCTGGGCTCTGGCTTTTTTAAAAGTGGTGGGGTGAACTGGTAGGGGGAGAGGGAAATTAACAATTGCCCCATTAGCTAATCAACAGTGAGGAAAAGTCTCGAAAACAAGTAAAGAAAACTTATCTGTCAATAAAAGAAGGGACTTTTTATGGTGGGTTTTATGGGAACATTTTCACTTTGGGAGTTATTAGAGCTGATGCTGGCTGGGACAAAAGCCGCATTTGCATATCGCCCGTGATGGCGGCTGGATGAAACCCGGAATGCGGCATTAACTGCATATCAGAGGCTCTCTCTGAAGCCAAACAGGATGACATTTACTGCGAGCCCCGATGCCGCGTGTCTGGCATTAGTTACTGCCTGTGGTGTCCTTCGGAATGTAGATTGTTCAGCCATGTCTGGCTCTTCCTCTTCTCCTGGTTACATGGGCCTCTTCCTCCCACGATTGGATGGGAACCTTGGTTCTTCCAGGGCTGGGAAGGGATCCCTGTGTATATATGTATATATGTGTGTGGGGAGAAGGCACATGATGCTTGGCTCCATCCCTTGTGGCTGACTTGTCTCATGGGGAAGGCTTGGGCTTTGTGTGGTTGCTTTCTGCTTGTCTCTCCGTTGGGTGATCTTCTCCAGCTGACCTTCTGGAAGGTGCCATCTTTAAAATTAAGGCTTAATTGGTATAAGGTACCATCACCCCAATCAACTTCTTTTCCCCTTTTACCATTTGGAGGTGAGTCCTGAGATCATACACCTAAAGCTACAAGGGGTCCGGGAAGCCATCCAATCCAATCCCCTCATTTTAGAGACAGGTCAATAAGCCAGTCAACAAGCATTTATTAATGTGCCAGGCACTATGCTAAGTTTGGGGGATATAAAAGGGCTAAAACAGTTTTTGCCCTCAAAGCAGGTATATTTAATGGGAGAGTTAACATGTAAATAATGAGGTATGTATAAGTTATATACAGGATTGATGAAAGTAATGTGAAAGGGGATGAGCTGAGAAAAGCTTCTTGAAGAAGGTGAGCTTTCAGCTAAGATATAAAGAAATCCAGGGATACTTTTAGGAAGTGGAGGTGAGGAGGGAGAGCCTTCTAGGGATAGGGGAGAGCAAGTGCAAAGGCATGGAGGTGAGAGATGGCTTGTTCTGTGGGAGAAACAGCAAGTATGTCATTGTTTCTGGATGGTGAAGCTTATGGATGGGATGGAGTTCTAAGCAGGCTGAAAACATAGGGAGGGGCTAATGAGTATTTGATCCTGGAGGTAGAAGGAAGCCACAGGAACTCATTAAGGAATAGGATGACATAGTATATCCCTTAGAAAAATCACCTTGACAGCTGAGTGGAATTTGGATTGGGCTGAGGAGAGCCCTGAGACAGGAAGTCTATTGCAGTAGTCTAGATGAGATTTGATAAGGGCCTGAATTGGGATTATTTTTGCTTGAGTTGAGAGAAGAGGTCATAGATAAGATGCCACAAAGGTAGAAATGATGAGATTTGCCAATGGATTGGTTTTGTGGGGTGAGTGAGAATGAATGGTCAAGGTCATAAGCCTGAGTGAGTAGAAAGATGGTGATATCTTTGAGAATAATTGGGAATTTTGCAAGGAAGGTGGGAGAACTGAGGGAGAAGATAATAAGTTCAGTTTTGATTGTATTGTTAAATTTGAGGTGCCTGTGGGATGTCTAGTTAGAGGGTTCAAGAGACAAATGGTAATATATGACAGGAGCTCAGAAAAGATTGATATAATGATTGATTAATAAGATTGATATAATGAGCCACCTTCTTCATAGCCAAGCCTTCTTCTTTGAAGGCAAAAACCATCCATGCCCTCAAGGAACTTCTTATGGTTTAATGGATATGGCAGGATAAAAGTTGTGGAAGGCGGTTTTCATTGCTATTTGTTGTCCTGTTGTATTTATCAGAGCATTTTGTACTTCAACTAATAAGGATTTCCTTAATTATAGCAGGCAGGGAAGCTTGGTCTATACAAGGTCTGGTTCCCTGGTCAATTTAGTTTTGTTTCTGGAAGAGGTAAAGTGGTCTTGTGGAAAGGACTCTGGGACCTGAGTTCAAATCTTACTCTTGCTACTTGCTACCTACATGACCTCTAGCAACTCACTTCCCTTCTCTCATCTTTAGTACTTCATCTGTAAAATGAGGGTGTTGGACTAGATGGCCTCTGAGGGCCCTTCCCACTCCAATTCTATGATCCTAGGATGGACAAAAATCCCTATGCTTCCTCTTGTTCCTGCCTCTTTCTTTCTGTCCTTTTTGGGACTTGGTCCTTAGCAGCAGATATGTGGATCATAACAATCTGGCCAGTCTTGAAGATTCAGACCAAGGGTGATTTGACATGTGACCGAATCTTCTGGAAGCCCCTTTGGCTTTCCCTCATGCCCAGGGAGAGTAGCTGGCTGGGCTGTCAAGCTGGAGACCTATTTGTTCAGACAGAAAGCCCCATCTTGTAGGGTTGCTCAGTGACTCATCTCTTCTTAATCAAGCAACTGTAAACATTCCAGAGGCCTCCTGATCTTCCCCCCTCAGCATTACATCACTCTTAATAACCAGAGGTCGCGTTATAAATATGCAATCTATTAATGCATTAACCCAAATAACACCAATAAATTGTGAAACTGAACACAGCCGGTTTGTTCCCATCCTCTGAGAGAGCCTCCTGGACAGAATAGCAGGGCTGTCTCCTATAAGACCCTCCCTTAGACTGGGAGCTACTTGAGGGCAGGGACTGTCTTTTGCTTTTCTTTGTAGCCCCAGGTTTGGCACAGTGCCTGGCACATAGTAAGAGCTGGAAAAGTGTTTTTGACAGACTAATTCATTAGGAAGTCTCTCTTTGAAGTGAGCCTTTTAGGCTCACTCACTGCAAAATCAGAGGATTTTGGAGTTAGAAGGAGACTGTGGCCATCCAGTTTGGCCCATAATGGAAAGAGAATCTCTTCTATAATAGAACTGACAAGCAGTTTTCCAGACTTTGCTCACAGGGGAAAACTCATGACCTCTTGAGGTGGCTCATTCCTCTTTTGGACAGTTCTAATTTTTAGGAAGTTTTTCCTGACATCAAGTAGAAATCTGACTCCTTCTAAATCTCCCCCACCATTGCTTCCTCTTCCATATGATTGCCCTTCAGATACTAAAAGATATGATGACATTTTCCCCCTATGTCTTGTCCAGGTTTTCTTTAGCTAGATGTCTGTAAGGAATAGTGGAGAGACCATTCTTATTGGGAACTGGGCTCATGGTTTTGCAATAGGTGATTCTCAGATGAGGAATTCATTTTCCTGAGTTCAAGTCTGACCTCAGGCACTTACTATCCAGGTGACCCAGGGCAAGTCGCTTCACCCTATTTGCCTCAGTTTCCTCATCTGAAAAATGAGAAGGCAATATCAATCCTCTTTAGTTTATTTGCTAAGAAGACCCAAAATGGCATCATGAAATCAGACATGACTGAAATGACTCAATAACAACAGATGAGGAAATTCCCAAGTACAAATTAGCACCTTCTTTGCAACTTTAAATCTTAGAGATTTGTCCAGGGTTCTTTTTTTTTTTTTTAAATAAAAACCCTTACCTTCTGTCTTGGAGTCAATACTGTGTGTTGGCTTCAAGGCAGAAGAGTGGTAAAGGCTAGGCAATGGGGGTCAAGTGACTTGTCCAGAGTCACACAGCTGGGAAGCATCTGAGGTCGGATTTGAACCCAGGACTAGTCTCTGGGCCTAGTTCTCAATCCACTGAGCTACCCAGTTGCCCCTGTCCAGGGTTCTGAAGAGTTAAGTGATTTATCCAGAATCTCACAGCCATTATATATCAGAGATGGGATTTGAACCCAAGTCCTTTTGTCTCTGAGACTAACTCTCTATCCATTTATTATGCACTTCTCTTACATTGGTAGTTGCTTGGAATTTAGGTGGGCAAGTGGGATAACACCATATTACAAATGTTTTGTTAGAATGAATTATGGAGAGCCTTGCCTTTGAACACCAAACTGGATTTTGGAGGCAATGGGGGGCTATTGAAAAGTTTGGAGCAAGGGAGTAATAACATGAAAATGCCCATTGAGAAAGGCATTGACTGGTGGTGAACAGGATAGTTTAAAGAGAGGAACCACTGAATTCAGGGATATTAACCAGATCACTGAAGAACTCCAAGGATGAGACGATGAAGACCCAGATGAGGATGGTAGGAATGGGAACATGAAGGAGGGGGAGATTCCCAGGGCCACCTTGAAGGAAGATTCAGTGAGACATTGTGATTAAGTATAAGAATCGTATAGAATCACCGAATTTCAGAGTAGTAAGGAACCTCAGTAATTTTCTAGGCCAATTTGTCCTTGAAAAAGAATCTTCTCTATTATGGTCCTTTAGCCTTTGCTTGAAGACAGACTAATAAAGGAGAATTCACTACCCCTTGAAGTAGTCTCTTCCATGTTGGACAGCTCTAATGGCTGGGAAACTTTTCATGTCTTCATTCCTTTGCATCTTCCAAACATTGTTCTTAGTGTTGCCTTTTGGGGACAGGTTGTTGAGTCATTTCAATCGTGTCTGATTCTTTGTGACCCTATTTTAGAGGTTTCTTGGCAAAGATACTAGAGTGGTTTATCATTTCCTTCTCTAGCTTGTTTTACAGATAAGAAAACTGGCAAGCAGAGTTAAGTGACTTGACCAGGATCGCACAACTAGTAAGTGTCTAAGGCTAGATTTTAATGGGGTCCAAGTAGAACAAGGTTAATCCTTCTTTTAAATATTTCTTTCAAAGTCCAGTTCAAGAGCCACCTCCTACTTGAAGGTCTATTGGGATCTCATAACTTCTGGTGTCTCCTAAATCAAATTTAATTTTGACTATTTTGTCTATAATTGGGTACATTCATGTTTCTTCCAGTAGAATGTAAATTCCTTCAGGGCAGAGATTTTCATTTGTGCTTTTTATTCCCAGTGCCTGGCACATAGTAGGCATTTGGTAAATGAGGACCACTATCATCTACTCCAGTGAATCTTCACTTCTTCTGGCTAAACATTTGGATAAAAGGCAGGAAGAAACAGGAAAAGTTCATTTAAAAAAGTCAGTATGGTACAGAGGAAAATACATTGACTCTGAAGTCAAAAGACTCAGGTTCAAATCCCACTGATCCTACCTATGTGACTTTGGGCAAATATTTGATTTCCCTGAGCTTTAACTGTAATATAAGGGATCTGGGCTAAATGAGTTTTTTTTTTTTTAAAAAACCCTTATCTTCCATCTTGGAATCAAAACTGTGTACTAGTTCCAAGGCTGAAGAATGGTAAGTACTAGGCAATGAGTGGTAAGTGATTTGCAAAAGGCCATATAGCTAAGAAGTATCTGAGGTCACACTTGAACCCAGGACCTCCTGTCTCTAGACTCAATCCTTTGAGCCATCCACTTGCCTCTGACTGGATGGCTTTTGAAGTTCTTTCTGGGTTTATGATCCTATGTCCATATACACTGAAGAGATGATTTGGGCAAGTAAGCTCTACCTAGGAGAAGACCATAAGGCTCTCCTTCCCAGGTTAGAAATCACCAGCACAAATAGGTATCAAATAGCTTGCCCTATAGTGAGGATTAAAAAATCTCTTTATATTGATTGATCCCTTTTGTTTTTATATGACTCAATCTGTTTCTCCCTCTACCATCTCTAAGAACTATCCCTTATCATAATTATTAGAAAGTCAAGAAGTAATTTCAATATAATTAAAATTTTTTGAAAGAGGAAAAAAAGGCAAACAAAACAAAAAGTTGTATTTTAAATTCAATGTTACATACTGATGATTCTATATCTGCAAAAAAGGGAAAGTTCCTTTTTTATAGCTCATCTTTGGGACCAAATTTCATCATTATTTTTTCATAGCCTTTAATTTTGATCATAATTTGCTACTCTTTCCATTTATGCTGTGATCATGGTGCATATTGTTTTCCTGGTTCTGCATACTTCACTTTGCTCCGGATTATATGTCTTCCTATACTTTTCTGAAGTCTCCCTATTCATTCTTTCTTGACTTTTTTATATTTTATTTTTTTCCTCAATTATAAATAACAAGAATTAGCATGTTTTTTCTTTTTAAAAATTTGAGTTGCAAATTATCTCTCCCACTCTTTCTACCCTCCCCCTCCTTGAGATGGTAAGCCATCTAATACAGATTTTACATGTGCAATCATGTAAAATAACTATTCATTATTTCTTAAATTAAAGTACTACTCCATTCCATTCATGTATCACAACCATCATAGATTTAGAGCTGGAAGGGACCCTAAAGGTCCCCATGTCCAATCTTTTTATTCTAGGGATGAAGAATTAAGACCAAGCAAAATTAAGTGATTTGCTCAGGATAGTACAGTTAGTAAATTTGAATTTGAACCCAATGTCTTGACTTCCAATATTCTCTTTACTATCTATTCTATTCTCTTGACTTCTAATATTCTTTTTACTATCTACCATACTTCTCCTAATTTATCTAGCTATTCTCTAATGAATGGGAATCTGCTTTGTTTTCAGTTCCCTAAAGTGTTGCTACGAAAATCTGGCTGTATACGTGTGTGTCTTTCTTTTTTATCATTAACCTTCTTAGCATTTTAGTCACTTTCTTAGTGGGTTCAGGATTCCATATTCTGAGTGAATTTTAATTCTTTTTTTTTCTCTTGGCTCTGATCTTTTCCCTTATTTTCACTCCTTCCCCATTAAATCAGACCCTTTTGCTCGCTTTTGGGGGGTGTGGGGTGGTATACAGTTGAGGGGTTGTTTCTAAAACCTTGCCTGTATGGAGATTTCCTGGGGCAAGGGCAGTTGGCTGTCTGGGATGCCAAGGATTCTCTCCCGAATCTCCCACCCTTTTCCCTGCTGAGTGGTCCAGCTCTGAGTTACCAGTCTATCTTCACACTTATCATCTTAGGAGTATCAGCAAGCACAAACCCGAGAGGGAGAAAACCTTGAAAGTAATTAATAGAGCCAACCCAAGGAGTTTCTAAGGAAGGAAAGCACATAAGGGTTCTTCTGTGTTTTTTTTTTAATTCCTTCATCCTCCTCACCTTTTATGAGTAATTGCATGGAGGTGTCTGGGAGTGGGAGTATTTATAACTGTTCTTCTTTGCTGGAGGGCTGAAATCTTCCCTTTGTAGCACCACGGTTATAAAAAGGTAATCAAATAAAAGAACATGCAATTGTATCTGTGTCATTCTGCCACAACTTTAATTAGGACTAAAAATAAATAGAAAATAGGTTCCCCCCTTCTCAGTGTGTGTGTGAAAAATGGAATATTTCAAAGAGTTTGTAAATACAGCAGTTGAGGGGGCTCCTCTCCTTTTCACTATTAATTTTATGATTGTCTCTAAAGCTACTGGGTTGCGAACGCACCTTCTCCACAGGATTTCAGCTGGAGGATGGATCCAGAGGCAGGCCTTGCTATTAAGAAGCATTTAATAACTTTTAAATCTTCATTGCATTTGGGATGAATTGGGATGGAGTAAGAGCGGTATCTAGGGCTGGGATAAAAGTGCCCGTGACAGTCTTTGGCTCTTATTAGATGACTGGGCAAGTGGATTCTTTGCTCATGGGGAAAGAAAGGCAGAGGAAGAGATTCTTGAAGGAAGGCAGGCAAGCAGGCAGGCAGCTTTCCCCAGGAATCTTAGGGATTGTGTTCTCACCCTTCGGAACTGTTGGCTGGCAGAACAGCCCTCTGGAGGTTGAGAGTTGACTATCCTTTTAGAGGTCCATCTTTTGATTTCTGAATCTTCTCTCCCCAGTTCTTTCTCCCATTCAATTAGTTTTGAACAATATCATATCTCCCCTATAGTGTCTTTTATATTCACCCTCTTCTCTCTATTTCCATGCATACCACCCAATATAGGGGATAAGATTTGGACCTGTGATTTCATTTGATATAAGGAAATCCCAAATAAGAAAACTTTCTCCATCAATGAAACTTATAATCTTAGAGAGTTGCCTGTGGGCCCTGAAAGGGTAAGTATCCAGGATCACACAGCCAGTTAATGCCAGAGATGGGACTTTCCCAGGTCTTCTTGTTCCTGACACTGGCTCTCTAGCCACTATTTGCTTTGCGCCTTAACCCCACCTATCATGAGCTGCTAATGTCTCCTCCTCTCATTATTATGTAGCTATAACTTTATAATAATTATCATTTTAAATGATCACATAATAATAATTTATAACTATAATATAATTATAATTTATAACTATTACATAGTTATAAATGGACACTTTTTTTCTCTGCAAGAATCTAAATTCCTTGAGGACAAGGAATGTTTTACTTTGTCTTATATTCCAAGGGCCCACTGCCTATTTTTGTTGTTGTTCAATTGTTTCAGTCATGTCTGATTCTCCTTGATCCCTTTTGGAGTTTTCTTGGCATGGATAATGGAATGGTTTGCCAATTCCTTCTCCAGCTTATTTTACAGGTGATGAAACTAAGGCAAACAGAGTGAAGTAACCTGCCCAGGGTCACATAGCTAGTAAGTGTCTGAGACCAGATTTGAACTCAGGAAAATGAGTCTTCCTAATTCTAGGTGCAATGCTCTATCCACTGTACCAGCTAGCTGCCATGCCAAGAGGAAGCACTTGAATGCTTATTGATTGGATAATTGATGCTCAAGGTCATTATTATTTTTTGCCTATTGTAGACCTATTGAAGACTCCTAAGATGTCTTTCCACCTCCCTTCCTGACGATCCCAATTTCTTCCCAACACTGAGATTTCATTGAAATAGGGAACTTGCTGATGGAGTAGCTCCTCTTACCAATGTACAGGGTCTTCTTATGGGACTAATCTTCCATATGCATAATTTGACCCCATCATTCCTCTCATCAAAATCTTTCAGTGGCTCCCTATGGCCCACTGAATAAAGTTCATATTCCTTAGTGGGTCCTTTGAGGCTCTCTGCACTCTGGCACCATGTTTCCCTTCCAGTCTTAGTTTATGCTATTTACCCCTTCTTGACTCCTTCAGCCAAACTGGGCTACTAGCTATCCCCTGTATCCCCTCAGCCTTTGTACTTCCTCATTCCCTCTTGTGTCCTCTCTTTCCCCTCTGTCCCCACTGTTGAAAGGCAGTTTGATACAGGAGAAAGAGAGCCAGAGACCTTCAGTTAAAATCCCATCTCTGATGCTTATTCCCTATATCATTTGGTTTGTTTTTCATTTGAGAGGATTGGACTTGATGGCCAATGAGGTCCCTTCCAGCCCTAGATCTAGGATCCTATGATCTACCTGTCCTTGAAGACTCAGATTAAATACTCTCTCTTCCATGATGCCTTCCCAAGACTACTTCCCTCCTTCCAGTTGTAGCAATCTTTCTCCCTCAGACCTTACTTCATATGTTATATATCTTCTGGGTGCTGATTCACTACCATTTTAGTTGTTTATTCACATACCCTATCTCCCTATTCAGGTCTATGATTTTATAACTTTATATTTTCTTCATCAAAGAGCACAGAGCTCTCCATATAGTACCTGCTTAATAAATATTTCATGAACTGGGTCTTGTGATCCATTACCAAGCCATGGCCCAATATGATAACATCCTACCCAGTTGGTTCCTCCAAAGAGTTGAGGATAGAACCAGGGATCAGTGATGCCTCTAGGTGTTAGACAAGGTGTCAGTTTTTCACTATTATACCATGTTATTGACTCATGAAGAGCTTGGGGTCCTCTTTAAATGGGCTGTATTTGACAATGTCTCCCTGATTTTATAGTCTTGAAATTGATTTTTTGAACCCAAGGATATGCATTTATCCCTATTAATTTTCAGAAGTAGCTAGGTGACACCAAAGTGCACAGAGGAGGACTTGGAAAAGGGAAGACCTGAGTTCAAAGTCAGCCTTAGACACTTACTAGCTCCATGACTTCAGGTTAGTCACTTTACCTTTGTCTGCCTTAGTTTCTTCAACTAGAAAATGGGGATAACAATAATAGCACCTACTTCCCAAGGTTGTTGTGAAGATAAAATTGGGTAACATTTGCAAAGCGCTCAGCACTGTGCCTGGCACCTTCCTTAACAAATGCTTATTCCCTTTTTCATCTTCTGCCTATTAGGTTTGGCTCAATGGTCTAGACTGTTCAAACCTTTATTTTGGATCTTGGCCCTGTCATCCAATGTGTAAGCTATATCTCCTGGCTTTGTGACATTTGCAGGTTTGACAAGTATGCCGTTGATGCCTTTATCCAAATCCTTAATAAAAATGTGAAATGGTATGAGGCAAGCAGAGCTTCTTATGGCAGCACACTAGAGAACTCTTTTCAGTTAATTTGTGACTCCCTTTTGACCATTCATCCAATTCACAATCCATCAAATCAATCAATCAGTAAACTTTTATCAAGCACCTATATCTCACAATATTCTCATTCCCTGTTAGCTGAAGAGAAGATTCTGACTGCATTGGTAGGAGGAGAGCACCAGATCTGGAGTTGGGAGAACCTGGGTTCAAATCTGGTGTCAGATACTTCCTAGCTGTGTGACCCTGGGCAAGTCACTTAATTTTTCAAGCCCATGCTTTTCCATCTTAGAATTGACCTGAAGACAAAGTATGGATTAAAAAACCATTTGCTAAAACAGTGAAACCCCCAGCCCGATTCCCACCCCTATCCTCATCCTCTAGCAAGGGGGTGGCAGTGAAAAAAGAGAAGTGGATATTACAAGATAATTGAAGGAGGAAGAGAGCACAGATGACTGTGGGCTTCAGAGAAAGCTTCATGGAAGAATTGATACCTATGTCTTCAACCTAAAGAGTTTAAGAGTCAGAAGGGGGCAGGGGAGAGAAATGAGTTCTAATCTGTCTTTCATACTGCTGCTAAAAGAAACTCTTATACATATAATACTCACTTGCTCAAGAATGTTTAGTTGTCCCCTGATTTTCCAGACTTATCTTTCTTTTCTGTTCTCTATGCTTAGCTAAGCCAAATACCTTTGTCCCCCTAAATGACCAGATGTTTTCCTGTCTTTGTTCATTTTCTTCCCTATGCCTGTGATGAATGTATGACTGAAAATTATCTTAAGTGCCTACTGCATACCAGTTACTATACTAGTGCCTGATGATACAAATAGAAAGAGTAAGATAAGTTCTTGACCTCGAATAGCTTACATTCTAATAGGAGGAGACAATAGATAAAGGAAAGTTATGATCAGAAAGGGCATTTGGCTCAGGAAGTCATGAGGATGGTATGGAACCAGAGGGTAATTGATCCTTTCCAGGAATGGTGGTGTTGATTTGATTCTTGTTCATAGAGGTAAAGGTGGAAAGAATAGAGATTGGGAGAGAAGCCGATAAGTCTAGACTGGGGTTATATGTAGTGGACATTCACCAATTAAGATCCCAGGGTCTCAGGGCAGGAGATGAAGTGCTAGGTTGGAAGTGGAGGTTAGAATAGCCATCTCCTTCAGACCACACAGAACACAATTGGCTTTGTACTACTCTTGTGCCCTCTTCATAGTCTATCCTGCCTTATACTACAGTTTGTACCATGTGGATATTTAGCATATTTTTGTTGAATGGTAATCCACTCAGTGATGATATAATCTTCTAACTGGAATAATAGGAAAATGGACGAACCACAGCATATGGGCACACACCCCTTAGTTCTGTCTTTCCATCATCTATCTTTTCCCTTTGTGACCCATGTTTCAGTGAATGGGGACTTCCCTTGATTCAATAAAGGCATTCTCAGAAAGTTCCAAGTAAATCAGATTTTTATGCATCAATTCCTACTTTTAGTATACTAAAGGGATTAACTGTATTAGAGAAGTGATTCGTATCAAAAAGCGAAGGTTCATTCCAGAAGGATAGGGGCTATAGACTGGACCTTTTCTCTTTTGGCAACTGATTGTCTTAGAGAGTCATTAAGAGCACTGAATATTTAAGCGACCCTCCTAGAGTCACAGAACCACTCCTTGTATAATGTGAAAGTTTTATATGTTCAATAAATTTAGATTCTTGCATACTGAGTTTCCTTTAGAGTACGGCCATCATCAGCTTGGGAAAGAGTGATGGGTTCAGTATTTCTATCATCTCTAGAGGCCAGAGATTATAAACAAATCTCTTTGAGGGTGCCAGGATGGATGGACATCGAAACCAGTTACTTGATTTGGGAGTGGAGAGGAGGAATGATCCAAACTAATTGGCTCAGCACAGGGACCAGTTTTTCATTCATCACCAAGCAATTTTGCCTCTCTGAGCCTTATTTTCTCCATCTATAAAATGGGAACCAAAATATAGTAGGATTCCATAGCTGATGTGTTCCAAGACCTACTGTGGATGACTGAAACTGTGGATATGAGCAAATACCTGTTGACCCCATATGCAACATGATTTTTCTTGCATATACATATGTGGAATAGTGTTTAATGACAAGTTAAGCACATTTGCCAATATAACTACCAACATTAAGTACAATAATAATAAAGAACATTGTGAATGTATATGATACTGAACAGTAGTTCCCCACTGTATGTGGAAGATGTGCTTCAAGACCCTCCATTAGATGCCTGAACCTTGGCCAATTCTGGCTTTAACTTTGAACACCTATGTTAATTTTATTGTATAGTACTGCCATCTCTCTGCTCTTGCCCGTGGCTCCATGGCTTCCCACACAACTCCCCTCCCTTCCCAATGAGAATAGAACTAAGACATGGAGAGATCATTGTCTAGACTGCAGTGCAGATGGACTTTCAGGGCAGAGGAGATCCTCTCCCCAACCTGTGGATAAGGAGGAACTTACACTTACCACTGAAGGTATGTTGTTGTGAGGATCAGATAACATAACTATGCAAAAGTTAAGGCTCTGTGTCAATGTTGTCAACAGCCTATGACTACTTTTCTCAATAAAATGTTTATTCCTCAAGGGCTGGGACTGTTAATTTTCATTTTTGCCTAGCACATAGTAGGTGCTGAATAAATAAATGTGTGCTGATTCATCATTGCCATTGTTATCATCAGCTAAGGGGACAAGTGTTGATGTAGGGTACCCAGAGCCAGTTGGAAGCCATCAATCACTATATGTGTTGAATTTAATCCAAAATGTCAAGCTGGCTTGAAGAGAGAAGGAAGCTCAGATCTATTGGGCTCCCAGCAAAGCCGCTGGAGCCATTGGGATTCTGGTAACTCTGCTTAGGTGATTGTTGGGGAGCTCATTTGTAATATAAAGGTCCAGGCTGTTCTTTGTGCCCAAGTACTAACAACAGCAACAATGTCTTCAGGTGAGGTACATTGGTGAGGCAGGGAAAAGGGCCTGGTAGGGGAAAATGGGAGTGAGAAAAATCCCATTTTTCATGGAATAAGAAAACAGTACAGCTGTGTATTCCCATAATATCCCTTCAGTTTCTTAGGGTCTGGGGTTGCTTCTATTTTTTAAAATACTCAGACCAATAACTCTGCTCTGTTTAGACCAACTCGAGTGTCTCTGGGCTCAGAGGGTTAATGTAAAGTAAACATTAAATGGGGCAGCACACAGAGCAGAGACGGTGGTTGGTTTTGTTTTTTTTCCATTGTAGACATGCAATTTTTCTTGAACTGGTCCAAATTACTGTTGTGTTCCCAGAGTGTGGAGCTTTCTCCAACTTGCAAAGTCATTGGTGGTTGGGGGCTGTGGCTTTGACCAGGAAGGTGAGGCATGTCTCAAGATGTCCCATTTTCACCTGAAGGGAAGGGTTGTCTTACTTGGCAGTTGAATAGAGGAGTAGGATGTGGTCAGATTGGAAGAAGGCAAGGGAGGCATGGAGGCCATTGTAAGTCTTTGCATTCGACAGCAAGCTGCCTGATGTTCTTGGGGGATTTCATGTGTTTCAAGATTGTGGTTTATTGGCAACTCTTGTGAAAAGGGAACCGAGGCCCCTGAGCCGGGCAAGGAAATGTACATGTTTTTCTGAAAGGATTGAATTGGGTCTGGGGGTGATCACTGAACCATGTCAAATTGGGCCTGCATAGTATCTTTATTTGTTGTTCCCAGTGGAATTTAGAGCCAGTTTCCGCAGCTTGGAATTTTAAAACACAACCCATTTGTCTGCATTGAAAAGAGTATCTTTGAGTTTAGCATACCACCCACTTGAAGGCTGTGGAACTGAATGGAAGTGAACTTGCACTAACACCCCCAGCTTCCCCAACTCACACAGCTGATGGGTAGGACAGGCCGTGCCTCCCAGGACTCCCTTAGTCACAAGCTGTCATCATGAATAGAATTGGTCAAATCAAGTTTCTCTGATATCCATCCATGTCCACTCATTATTGTGCTTGTTCAGGGTTAGGCAGTAGTGGGGGAGATGGAAGAATAAGACATATTCCTTACCTTTGAAAAATGTACTGGGATTTATTGATCTCTCTCTCTTTCTCTCTCTCTCTCTCTCTCTCTCTCTCTCTCTCTCTCTCTCTCTCTCTCTCTCTCTCTCCTCTATCTCTTTCTCTCTATCTTTACCCCCTCCTGTCTCTCCTTCTTTCTTCCTCTCTCTTCCCTCCTCTTCCTCTCTCCACCCTTTCTCCATTATGTCGTTTGTTTTTATATCACCTTCATTTAAATTGCATCCCATCTTCCTTCTTCAGAGAGTCATCCCTTTTAATAAAGTATAAAAAGGACAAAAACATGGTGTAGAGGCTAGCTTGATGGACTTGGAGTCAATAAGCCTTGGGTTCCTACCCCATCTTACTCTCTGTATGATCATAGGCAAATCACTTAACTTCCTTAGGCCTCAGTTTCCTTATCTGTAAAATGTTTGGACTTGACTTCTGAGATACATTTGAGCTCTAAGTTTGTGATCCCATCAATGGAGGGGAAGTTCAGTACAGAGAAGTTCAGCCAAACTAACTGGAACATCAAATTTGGCATGGAATACTGTCAAGACAGTGTCTCATGGTTCAATGAAGCCTATAGAGTTGATATTTTAGGAATCAAGAGAGCGATCATGGATTTGCGTTAAGATTCTCCCTCTGCCACTTATTAATGATATGACCCATGGTTAAGTAGCTTTCTCTCTCTGAACCCCAATTTCAATTTGGAAAGGGGGAACAATAGTGTTTGCTTCTCAAGGTCGTTGGGGCAATTGAATGAGAACACCAGAATCTCAGAGGGAAGAGATCTCCTTGGGGCCATCTTGTCCCTGAACAACCATCCTCTTGAAAAATGGTCACTGAGTTTTTGCTGGAAGATGGATAATAATTATAATCTAAATCAATAAATAAAAAAGAGAGGACTAAGCTGGTTGGGAGAAATGGACTGCTTTGAAAGAAGGAAGGCATTTTCATTCCATTAGTGTTATTATATGCTGCATTTCTATTTGTTGGGTGTGTTGTAATAGGAATTTGTTTTAGGAAACAGACTGATCAGGCTGGTTTCTGAAGCTAGATGTGGTATACATAGATAGTCTGCCTCTTGAGTTTTGTACTTTCCTGAATGCTTTATGGAAGAAGGTGGAACTTGATCTGTGATTTAAAGAATGGGCAAAATCTGGATGTGGAAGATAGTAGAGGGGAGTTCAGCAGTCTAAGTGGGAATCAGGGAACACAATGAACTAAGAAGTAGAGGGGAGGAATTTGCAAGGTTGGACTGGTAGATTGCAGAGTCAGAGTTAGGGAGTCCTGGGTTGAGAAGGTGAGGAAAAGGTGGGGCCAGGCTCCGATGACTTGAAGTCTTTATCCTGTAGACAATGGGGAGTCACCAAAGGTTTTCCAATGTGTGTGACATAACATGTTTTAGGAAGCCTTAGATACTTTTTGGTAGGGATAGAGACTAGACCTGTGATTTTATTGGTGTAGGGAACTCCCAGGTAAGGAAACTCCTTCTGTGAATTTAGACTGGCATCTTCTCTGAAACTTATAGTCTTGGAGAGCTGCCTTGAGAACTGAGAGATTAAGTGATTTGTCTATTAGGTATTATGAGTAGAACTTGAATCCAGGACACCCTGGCTTCAAGGCCAGTATTCTGTCTACTGTTAAACATTGACTTTCACATTCAGAATGGCAACAGTTAAATTAATCTTTATTATTTTAGATATTAAAGTTAATATCTAAAAACTTTGTGATTGTTATCCATCATTTCTGCCACTCCATGATGGCTTCCCTGAAAGTTGAAAAGGTTTACGCAGGACCAAAGGCCATTTTCATTTTTTTGTGTGGCTTCACTGAATGTTGGTGGGAAGAACAAATCCTTAGAGTCTTCTGAAGATTGAGCAGGAGACTCCCTCTCCCTCTCCATCAAGTGATTCCCTCCTGGGGGACTGAATAGAGCTTTCCCACCATGACACAGGCCTACTGTCAGAATACTGGATTCCAAATTGTTTTGCTGTTTTAACCAAAGCCCCATGGGATATGACTGACTTATTTCAACCAACCACAAGACATTTCCTGTATGATGTCATCTGCTCTTTACTCCTTAATGATCAAGGCACTTTATTCCTCTCAAATTAATTAAGGTTTTATTCATATCTAGTCTACGCCTCTGATCCACGAAGTCTGGGCTTTTTGTATCCACATTAATTGGTGTGGGAATGATTGATCAATTCAGTGGAGAAGTTTGCATTTGATTGGGATGACAAGGAGATGTTCAACCTTGAAGGAATAACCAACAAGACTAATTAAAATCAGTGATTCAGTCCATAGACCTTTATTAAGGACCTGCTGTGTACTCAGACACTTGCTAGTTATGTGACCTTGGGCAAGTCATTGAACCCTGCTTGCCTCAATTTTCCCATCTGTAAACTGAGCTAGAGAAGAAAATGGCAAACTGCTCCAATACCTTTGCCAAGAAAACCCCAAATGGGGCCAGGAAGGGTCAGGCTTGCCTGAGAAAAAGAATAACAACAACAACAACAACAACAAAAACGTACCAACTGGGGATCTAAAACAAGGGAAAGATAATTCCTACCTCCAAGGATCTCACAGTCTAATAAAAGGCACTATGTCTTTTTGGTGATTTGTGATGTTAGAGAGCCCATGAATCTCAGGACCTGTGTGGCCTTAGACAAGTCCCTTAACCTCATTGGCCTTATACAAAGAAGTGGAAATTATGCTACTTTTGGATTCAGAGAACCTGGCTCTGTCACTTACTGTCTGACCATGGGCAAGTCCCATTTGCTCTCTGGATTCTCAATTATTTTCAATAAAATGAGGGATTTGGACTAAGTGACCTCTAAGATTCCTTCCAGCTCTGAATCTATGATCCTATGACTAATTAGATATGTTGGTACAAAAGAAGGGAATAAATTAAAGATGACTCCAAGCTTAATTTCCTCCTCCGTAGAATGAGGGAGTTGGACTAAATGATCTCTAAGGGCTCTTCCCACTCGGATATTCTAGGATTCCAAGAGCATCTTAGAGGGCTGTCCTTGGTGGAGTGGCAGCTCTTTATGTTCTTTGTTTCTTTTCTTTTTTTGTGGGGGAATGGAGTTGGAGGAACAGAGTTCCCCTCAATTCCCTGATTTTCCTAATGTCTGAAGTCCCAGAAGGCTGGCCTAGGACCAATTCCTCTAGAGCATCCTGGCATCCACCTCCTCTGACTCCTTAATTTATTTTCTCTGGTCAAGGCCATTCAACTCAGCAACTGAAGTGCTAAATAAGTCTCTAGCAACCCCAGAAAAAGAGCTCCTTTGAAACAGTGTGGTTATGTGGGGGAATCTTGGAGAATAAGGACTGGGTGCACTTGAGTCCCTGCAATTTGCTGCCTTCTGGAATAAAGCAGCTTTTAGAATTTTCAGCCACAATTTGTATTCAAATGAAGGTCATTTGAAAGGTGTAAGTTAGTAAACAGCCATTATTTCATTTTGATGGTGGTACTAAAATTATAGTGTGGGTGAATTATTTTAGTATGGGACCATTAAAGGCTCCCTAAAACACTTACAGGGGTTCTGAGCTGTTTGCCACAGTCCTAAAACGAGAAGAAAATGAAAGCTCAGTAGATTGGGGGTGGGGGCAATAATTTGGGCTGGGGTCCTCCTGGGGTGGGCTACTTCCTTTTGTGTTTCCCCATTCCTTCCTGAGCCAAGCAAGAGAAGGGCTAGGTGTTGGATAGTTAAGGGACCAACTACCTGTTGTGGCTTAAGGGGCACAGGAAAGGCCATCAGTACCACTTCCCCATCCTCAAACTAAAAATCCACCTCCTTCTTTCATTCCAAATTCTACATTTAGAAGGCCATTGCTTTGGGTTTTTTCCATCAAAAATGTCAACAGTTCTGGGAGAATTCATAGATAGGATCCATATTTTAGAGGGCAAAAAGGCCATAGATTGAGAAGAGGACTCCAGTCATCTAGCCCATTTTACAGATCACAAAATGGAGGCTAGAATTTGAAGATGTCTTAGAGGTCATTTAGTCCAATACTTTTATTTTAGAGGTGAAGAAACTTTGAAGCCCAGAGAGGCAACTAACTATAGGTTTCATACAATTAAAAAAAATCCACCCCAAGACCCAAAGTAGCCTCCTTTGGTGGGTCTTGGATTCCTCCTCTCTGTTAGTCTTCGGTCAAAGATTGGATGACATCTGTTCATGCACGTTGCAGAGGGCATCCTTTTTTTAGGTTTAAGATAGACTAGCTGTCCATCGAGGTCTCTTTGCACTCAGATTCGATGGAGGCCTTCAGGGACCTCAGTTTCTCCATCTGTCAAAAATGAGAGCTATGGACTAGATACTATCTGAGCTTCTCTCTATCTACAAATCTTTGATCTTCAACCAATTACTAAGCATCCTTCCCCTACAAGCTCCCTGGGCTCTTCTCTACAAGAGTGGGGGCGGGCGATGCTGGAGGAACATCATGGCCCTTGGAACAAGTGCTTCCTCCTTGCCTTCCACCCCCACCACAAGAGCCCCTCACTTCTGCCTAAGTGTACCGAGCATTTCCTCCTGGCTCTCGAGCTGTGAGTCCTTCCTCAAGGTCACAGACAGCATCCGCCTTGAATCGGTACCCCAGAGAGCTCAGAAACGGCCCCTTCGCCGAGGGAGAGGAGCCCAGAGGCAGCGTGTCCCTCTGCTGGTGCCCTCCCTGGATCGCTTCTCACGTCACAGCCTCGTGGAGCCCATTTCCCCACGGGCCTGCTTCTCCGCCCCCATCCCCTGCTGTCTGGGAATCAGGTGCTTGCAGAGGCCCCAGTTACCTGTGGGTGGATGTGCGTGAGCGTTGGCCTTGGCAGGGGTCACGGAGGACGGACGAGCCCTGCTTCCTCCTTCCCAGGGCTTCTCTCCAGACCCAGCCAAGGTTTGCGTGTGTGTGACGGCCTTCAAAACCTGGAGAAAAAATGTGGAATGCTCAGGATGCTTCATAGGAGGACCGGAGAAGAGTTCCTGATTTTATTGCGGAGCCTTCGTGTCTTTGGGCTGCCTGTAAGGGCGGGGCAAAGATCCCTGCTTTGTCCTTCTCTCTGTGGTCTAAGCCCTCTGCAAACTCGGCCAGTTATTCGAAATCAGGGGTTCAGTTTGTCATGGGTAGAGTCAGAGAAGCATAGTTTTGTGCAGGGTGGATGGAAGGTAACCTTCAAGGGGAAAGCGATAGTGGCTGGAAGGATGGGGAAGGGCCTTCTGCAGAAGGTGGGATCTGGAAAGAAAGCAAGGAAGAGGAAGGGAAGAAGAAGAGACTCCATGGAGGGGATGGCCCTGGAGCTGAGCTTGGAAGAAAGTCCTGGTTTCTGGGCCCCAAATGACCCCAAAGGTCCTTCCAAGGCTGTGATTCTGTGAGATCTGATATCGAAAGTCTACAACTTACTATCTATGGCACTGAGGACGGAGATTTGGAGCTCGAAGAGACCTTAGATGTCCCTGACCACCCTCATTTTACAGATGGGGAGACTAAGGTCTAGGGAAGTTAAGTGACTTGTTCATGGGCAGGATTTGAACCTGTTTCTCTCTGGCTCTGAGTCTGGAGACAGGTGGTTCAGTGGCTAAAATGCTGGACCTCCAGTCAGGTAGCCCTGAATTCAAAAGTGATCTCAGACACTTCCTGGCTAGGTAACCCTGGGCAAATCACCCAACTTCTGTCTGCCTCAGTTTTCTCATCTATATAATGGGGATAATAATAATAATTATAACCTATTTCCCAGTGTTGTGAGGATTGAGTGAGCTAATATTTGTAAAATATGTTGCCAACCTTAAGATGCGATGCAAATGTTAGCTGTTAGACTATTATTACTCTGCCAAGCTTCCTCCTTTTGGGCAAGTCCTTTTCAATTCTCTGAATCTCTGTAGGTAGGTTCAGGAAGTTGGAGTTATATGTTGCTTGAAGTCTCTACTACTGTAAAAATGGAGATTTGAACCCCAGACTTCAATCCCCAGAAGTTCTTGGTACTTCCCAGAATTCCCTATAATCTCACCTGAGTCACCACCTGGACCTGGAGATTACAATTTATCAATTATTTATTCATTTATTCATTCATTTATTTATCTATTCATTTATTCATTCATTTATTTATTCATTCATTCATTTGTTTATTTATTTTAAACCCTTACCTTCCCTCTTGGAGTCTGTGTATTGGCTCCAAGGCAGAAGAGTGGTAAGGGCTAGGCAATGGGGGTCAAGTGACTTGCCCAGGGTCACACAACTGGGAAGTGTCTGAGGTCAGATTTGAACCTAGGACCTCCTGTCTCTAGGCCTGGCTCTCAATCCACTGAGTTACCCAGCTGACCCCCACAATTTATTATTTAAAGGGCTCTCTGCCTCTCAAGGGCCCTCTCTTCCTCAACTTGAAACATTGCAACATGTAGTAATTAGGCTGTGAATGGGCTAATCAGCCCTAGGAACATGACATTAATTTGTATCTTTGATTTCTAATAATCTTTAATAAACCTCATAAAATATAATATTTTTATCAGTAGAGACTAAATTTACCTTTTACACTACAAACACTTATTAAATATCTATTGCATGAAAGGTCCTATGCTAGGTGCTAGAGATAAAAAACAAACATTAGAATTGTTCCTACCACAGAGAGTCAAGCTAGCAATAAGCATTTATTAGGCAACTTTGTTTGCTGTTTAGGATTTTCAGTCATGTCCAACTTTCTGTGACTCCATTTGAGGTTTACTTGCTGAAGATCCTAGAGTGGTTTGCCATTTCCTTCTCCAGCTCATTTTACAGATGAAGAAACTGAGGCCAACAGGATTAAGTGACTTGCCCAGGGCCACTCAGGTATTAAGTGTCTAAAGTCAGATTTGAACTCAGAAAGATGAGGCTTCATTACTCTGGGCTCAACACTTTGTCCTATAGTGCTACCTAACTGTCCCTCTTTATTATTAAGTGCTTAGAATGAGTTAATTCCCTGAGGATACAGAGAGGCAAAAGACAGTCCCTACTCTCAAGGAGATCACGGTCTAATGGGGGAGACATTTAAATAGTTGAGTAAAATCATGAGCTAGACAGAGTAGAAGGAAGGTGACCAAGTGTCCAAGAGAATAGAACCAGAGTTCCTTGTACCAGTGAAAGCATAGATCCCATCCCCATGAGTCTAAGAAATAGGGGAGAAAGTTGGTCTTCCAGATCTCAGAGGCCAAGAGAGCATTGGATTTCCCACTCCTGGGAGAGACATCCAGCTTCTATCCCTCCCAAGCCAGCTGGGCATCCAGCGGCCTTGTTGGCAGTCCAGTTGGGAAAGACCATTGGATTTAATGGAATAGGAGCTGGAGAAGGGTTACCTCTGAATCTCCTGGGGAATTGGCTCATCCCACACAAGGATGGGAGGAACCACACTGATTAAATGCTTATTATGTGCTGCCAGGCACAAGTTCCTCTAAGGCAAAAAGGGGAAGAAGGAAATAGGATGCCAAAGCTTGGGATGCCATGATTCCATGAAAGTGGGGGCCCTGCCCTGCTCCCTGAAGACAACTCAACGATGACTAAATAGACGACCCCAAAGCCAGACGGGTGAACGTCCTCCATGAAAGGAAAGAAACTGCTTTATATGCTTGACAATGCAAAACCCAATTTAGGTTTTCAATAAGGCAAAGGGACCATTATATCATCCTACTCCAGTGCTTTTTGTCATTGTGTTACATTAAAAAAAAATACTTGCGTTGGGGACCAGATAGGCGCTCACCATCTTTCTACATTTATTTTCTTTTAAGAATACATATAATAAAATTCAAAGTTAATAGAATGAAAATAATTTCTACAATAACAGTTCCAGCAAATCTTGGAATTGCCAGGGTGAAGGTGGCTAGACGGAGTGAGGCAATTACGTCTATTATTAGCCGCACACGGGAAGGATTGATGTACAATGGGCTGCGTGTAAGCAGAAGCCTTCAGACGTGAACTAAATTTTAATAGTGAAATTCTCATAGATTATAGCTCCCTTCATTAACATTTTCACACATCGCTGACTAACAAATGAGGAAAGAGGCCTTCTGCACTAGCAGATTTATAATGCCTTGAATGCGCTCCATACCTCTGTGGAAGGGCTGGAGCTTAATCTTCTCTTAACCTCTGGCTGTAGGGGATGGGAGGGGGATGAATTCTTCCAGGCCTGACCCATTTCATCCAGAACAAGATGGCGTTGGGGAGTCCTGGAGAAGATACTGGCTTTTTCCTTTAAGGATCCAGAGTATCATTGGAGGCCAGCTTTGGGCATAGACAAGTTGGGCTGACCTCAACAGAAGCCTCTCTTTGTAGTGCCATTAATATTATTTTTCCTATTCATGTCAGAGGATGGGAGGCTCCAAAGTGTGGTCACCCAAGTCTAGATCCTTGTCTTAGCAACCTTGTGGAGCCCATTGGGACGTTCTTTTTACCTGGTTCAACTTATGAGGAATCTTTTTGTTTTAAAGTAAACCTCCTTTATTATTATGACTCTACTGCTATCTGGCATAATGCTATCTTTTGATATTATTTTATTGATATCTAGCCACTTGACCCTGGATCAGTCACCTAACTTCTCATTATTCTAGGCAACTCTGTAAATCTTCAGGTTATAGGGAAATCGCCAAACTGCAGTGGTAGAGGGAGTTTCCTATACCAAAGAAACCTTTGGTTCCTATGCCAGTGTTCCCTATATCAGTGAAATCCTAGGTCCAATCCCTAGCCCTACTCTATCTTTCCTTTCTGTTTTTCTGCTTAATGATTTTATGATATTAATGATAATACATTTGGGAAGAAAATAAAGCATCAGCACACACACTCTTCTCCCCCCTCCTCCATAGAAGATATGTACTTTAAGAACAAAGAATGTTTGTTTTTGAGCCCTTACATCCCCAGAGTGCTGAGCAGCCAACAGAGGAGCCGCTGTCTGAAGAGTTTCAGATTGAGTTGTACTTGTTTCTGTATCAAGTTGTTCCTTAGTTTCCTGTTTATCATGTTCAATCAAATCAAGACAGTTGGCATCTTCACTTGTCTCATCCTTCTCTGTTTTGGTTTTCTTGGGACTCTCTTCTTTATGAGGTGATCTTTTCTGTTTTTATCATCAACCAAGAGGTTTTTTATCAATTTGAAAATTTTATTTAATTAATTGATTTAGAATATTTCTCCATGGTTATATGATTCATGTTCTTTCCCTTCCCTCCTTCCACCCCTCCTATAGCCATTGAGCAGTTCCACTGGATTTTACATGTTTCATTGATCAAGACCCAATAGGTTTTTTTATAATAAATTTTTATTGATATCTTGGTTTCATGCCACCTCCATTTCCCAGTGTCTCTCCATCCTCTCAGAGAGCTCTTCTGTCTAAACAACAACTATGTCTAAAACATATTGTCTAATCAAGATGGTACAGGAGACATAGCACTGGCTTGGGAATTGGAGGACTTTGGTTCAAAACCAACCACTTAGGGTTATTAATTTTGTGATCTGCAGTAAATAGCTTAACTTCTCTGGACTCTTGAGTTTCATTAAAGGAGGGGTTTGGAGTAGATGGTCCCAGAAGCCCCTTCTAGCTGTAGATGTAGGATTCTCCCAAGTCATCTGGGGACTTTGGTCTAGTAGCTCATATTTAAATTTCACAGTGGTTGGAAGAGCAAAGTTATCTTGTGACTGGAAGCTAAAGCATGTGAGAGATCCCAGCTTTGTAATAAGAGGAAATCTCTCACCTGCCTCTACAGAGTCTTGTGGGAATGGGGGCTGGGCAAAGTGTGCAAAACTCATCCCAAATGGGAATCAGGATAGGGACTGGACCTCTCATTTCAGTTAGAGGAAGTGTCTTCTTTGGAAGCTCCTTATAATGATGGCAGTCAGCACCTTAGAGTTGTAAAGAATACCTGTGCTACAAACAAATTAAGTTTGTCTGAGTATGAGTGAGAAAATACATTGGTGGGGGTTCATGAGTCACCTGGGGATATTGAGTAGTTTAGTGACTTACCCAGGGCCACACAGTCAGTATGTGTCAAAGTACCTTAGTGTCTTATAGGTGCATCAAATATCTGTGATGTCCTTGACAGGCAAACTCCATACAACAAAGTAGATGAAAACCATTAAAAACTCAGCAGAAAGCTTAGGAAGTTGCCTGAGGTTTGAGAGAGCTTAATAGTCACTTTCTTCCCTGATAAAATAAGGGTTTTGGATTAGGTGGAATGCCAAATTCCCTTCCAGTTCAATAGCTACGATTTTACGTTTTGAAGGTGTGATTTAAACCTGGCCCTTTCTAAGTTCAATCTTCTATGCACTCCACCATGTGGCTAATTTTTTAAACTGGCACTTAATAAATATTTATTGTATAACCTGAGTTCCACCTCAATATAGTAATAGAAGATACTTATGCCTCAAATGAGTGAATGAATCAAAAGTATAAAGAAGGGAAACAAGTTTAAGAGGGTACTCTAACCTTCCAGAGAATAGAACCTATCTATAAAAAATTTGGAAAAATGATCAGAAACATAAAAGCACCTAACTATAGAGAATTTTTATGGAGACAAAGAGCAAGGCACAGACACAGAAGGGGACAGTGAAAGCAAATCAAACACATGCAAAGTACAAAAGAAAAATATGAATTGGGCAGGGATTCTAGAAGAGCTCTTAGGGGATTTAAAAAAAACAATTAAGAGAGACAGTGGAAAAATGGGGAGGAGAAATGAAAGCAATGTAAGAAGAAATGGGCCAAATGAAAAAGGAGGCTCAAAAGCTGATGGAGGAAAATCTTTTCTTAAATTCCTTAAAAATTAGAATTGAGCAACTAGAAGCTAATGATTACAAGAAACAATAAAAACATAAAGTAGGTTGTAAAAAATGCTTAATTTGAGAAGATTAGGGGGAGTCTGGTTTTGACCAAAGTCAAATGAGGCCACATAGGAAACATGACTATTTGAAAAGGTAGTCTAAACTCTTGGGACACCTATTTGAAAAGCAAACCAGTTTGGAGTTGATGAATTGGAAGTCAGACAAATGTATTCCCTTATGTATTCTACAAAGACATTGGCCCTCAGAGCCTAGCAGGAAACTATAATTGAGGAAAATTTCATGAGAACTCTTTGAAAGGAGAAAAAGCCTTCTGGTAACTTGGTGTTGTGGGTAACTCATTTGCCATATATTTCCTCTACATATGTGCATCATCACCTTTGAACTTTGTACCTTTTTCTTTTGGTAGAACCTGTATTTGTGGGAGAGTGTGTTCCAGATTTTTAGATGGAAACATTTTTTGATAACCACTATATTTCCATACCATCTTAGTAATATCTTTGCTACAAAGCAAATTGTTTGTCTGATTATTAGTGAGGAAACACATTGGTGGGGGCTCATTAGGAATTCAATCCTTCTGGATTACTTCTAGAATCCTGAGGGTGATAGTCATTTCTCCTCTGGAGACTTGGCTCATCGATATGAGTGAAAGTTGGAGAAGTAGCCTTGGAGGGGGTGCTTCAGTTGAATGACTGAAAGGTGCAAGCATTCATTGACTCATTTTACATATAAGGAAACAGACTCAGAGAGGTTAAATCAAATAATCAAATAAGATAATATTCCTAAAGTATTTAGCACAATGCTTGGCACATAGGTGATGCTATATAAATGCTTATTTCTTTTATCTTTCTCTTAAATGACTTGCTGATATTCTCTGCTCTAAGAATGCCGTTAGCTCTGACATTCTCACATTCTACATTCTAAGGTCTCTCTCAGTTCTAACATCAAATATTGATATCCTGAGGGACCTCTCAACTCTAACATGCTGAGATTATCCTCATATAAGTAGAAAACTATTGTAGTCAGGATTTAGAACCAAGCTTTCTTAACTCTAGGTCCAATGCCTTTTTTCGCTGCACCATGACATCTCTCAATGACTCAGTTCTTAGAAAGACAATGTGGTTCAATGAAAAGCATGCTGGATTTGAAGCCAGAGGACCTCAGTTCAAATTCTGTTGTTTTTCTAAAGTGGCCTCTAGAAAAGATTACTCAGCATAATGAACAGGGTGTGGGATTTATAATCAGGAAGGCTTTGGTCCAAATCCTGCCTCTATCCTGTACTACTTAGTTGTTTGACTGAAAGCAATAATTTATTCTCTGTGTGCCTCAGTTTCCACATCTGTAGAATGAGGTTCTAGAATGTGATGACCTAGATTAGAAGGTCTCTTTCTGCCTAAATCTATAATCTATGACCATATCACATGGCAGAATATTTACTTCCCCCCAAATCATAAAAAACCCAAACCACTAACTTTACTGATATTTCCATAGACCTTAAAATTTCCAAAGTGCTTTACTTATAGTTTCACAGCAATAGAGCAAATGAGACACTATTGGTAAAGAACTTAGCACAGTTCTTGGCACATAATAGGTACTATATAAATGCTCATTCTCTCCCCACCCCACTTCCCTTCCAACAGAGGCTTTACCAGATGGCTCTCTGGTCTGACAATCCAGCCAGGCTCAGCTAAGAAAGGCCAGAAATGAACTAGATGGACCTTGCAAAGATCAGGTTGTGGGCAAGACCCGAATGTTTAGAGGAAGATCAAATGCTGTCCCTTGATGATGATGATGATGATGATGATGATGATTATAGCTGATATCTGCATATCCCTTCAAGGTCTGATGCCAAGTGCTCTACAAGCATGATCTCATTCGGTTCCTACAACATTATCTTTTACTAAACTGCAGATGCTCATTTCCATTAGAGGTAATGCTGCTTTGGTGCTTCTCGACATGGGGGAAACATAAGACAAAGTCTTCTAGGCTTATGAAACGAAGTTGATCTTGCTTATTGGACAAGGTCACAAAATCTCAGCATGTTAGAGTTGAGAGGACCCCCAGGATATCAATATTTGATGTTAGAACTGAGAGAGACCTTAGAATATAGAATGTGAGAGTGGCAGAACTAAGAGGATTCTTCGAGCAGAGAATATTAGAACTGGGAAGGTCTTTAGAAAAGAAAATGTCAGAGTTAGGAGGCTCCTTAGAATAAGAAATGTGAGAGCGGGGAGGGTTCTTAGAACAGAGAAGTTCTGAGCTGGGAGGGCTCTTAGAATAGAGAATGTCTTAGAACCCAGAATGTGAGAGCTAGGAGGGAGCTTAGAACACAAAATGTCAGAGTTGGGAGGGCTCTTAGAATAGAGAATGTCAGAGCTGAGAGAGCTTAGAGCACATCATATCAGAACTGAGAGGGAGTTTAGAACTCAGAATGTCAGAGTTGGCAGGGTCTTTAGAACAGAGAATGTCAGAGCTGGGAGGGCTCTTAGAACACAGAATGTCTGAGCTGGGAGGAGCCTTAGAACAGAGAATGTCTGAGCTGAGAGGGAATTTAGAACAGAGTATATTTGAACTGGGAGGAAGCTTAGAACCCAGAATGTCAGAGCTGGGAGGGAGCTTGAAGCTTATCTAGTCCAACTTGATGAGGAAATTAAAGCTTGGGAGGGGGAAGCACCTTGTCCAGAGTCTGTGCTCCTCTCTCTCGTCCTCCATCTTCAGTCCTCTGATGGTGAATTACAGTCCATTGCTGGGTAACAGTCCTCTCCAGCTGCCCTCCTACCTGCCCCTGGGTACAGAGTTCCTGCTGATTGTTATGTATGATCTGTTTCTCTGATCTTTGGTCTCATTCTGTAACTGGAATGACGGTTATGTCAGAGCATAACTCTCCAGGAGTGACTTCTATGGGGATGAGCTGCCTCTGCCTCTGTCTCACTTGGGCAATGAGCCAGCAGCCAGGACCACTTCCTTGCTCTGGGAACTCTGGGAATGTGATCATTTAAAAGGGTGAACTTAAGACATGACGGCTTGGGGGCAGCTGGGTAGCTCAGTGGATTGAGAGGCAGGCCTAGAGACGGGAGGTCCTAGGTTCAAATCTGGCCTCAGACACTTCCCAGCTGTGTGACCCTGGGCAAGTCACTTGACCCCCATTGCCTAGCCCTTACCACTCTTCTGCCTTGGAGCCAATACACAGACTCCAAGAGGGAAGGTAAGGGTTTTAAAAAAAAAAAGACATGGCGGCTCTCTAGAAGTCTACCTTTGGTGGTGATGGTGCTTAGGGATAGGGAGTTTGTTTTCTCATCAGCCTTTCTTCCATGATGCCTCTCTAGGTGGGAATGTTGTAGTTTCTCAGGGATCCAAGTTGGAAGAGCTTTCCTAGCTTGGGTTTATATAGAGTAAATTTGAGGTATTTCCTTGGTCAGTTTGTAACTTAGACCTGGAAGGAAGGTCATCTGACCCAACCCATTGGATAGAAGAAGAAACTGAGGTCTAGAGAGACAAACCAACTCTGCCTACTTTATCTCACTAATATAGGGATTATAGCCATTGAGCCATTAGTTGAATCCCTTCATTTTATAGATGAAAAAAAAACCAAGATTAGAGTATTTGATGCAAGGTCACACAAATAGTAAGTGGCAAAGGCAGAATTTAAACCCAGGATCTCCAAACCCAAATCCATTGTACCAAATGAGACTTTGGGGCCCCAAACTGGAGGAAACAGAGACTTGAGGGAGGTTAAGAAAGTGGTTCAAGGTAAGGCAGAATTTGAACCTAAGCCCTCTTGCTCCAGAGTCAGCAAGATCCAGTTGGGTAGCTTTCTCTCCAAATGAATAAAGGCTCTGAGGAAGTCCCTATTCAGAGCATCCATGCCTGATTGCCATTGGCAGAGGAAGGAAAAGCTGGCTTCCTCTGCTATATCCAAGCATGTGCGCGTGCACACACACACACACACACACACACACACACACACACACACACACACACACAGAGCCAGACACACTGAGCTTACTGGTATCCCATCAAGTGTTAAGGAGCAGAAAATGTAAACCTAATGGAAACCCAGGGTCATTTTGCATAATGAGTTGCTGCCGAAACACTCCTTTCCTCGCTGCATACCGCAAATTAACAATCTGACTTACATACAATAAAAACCAGAGTATTGTACAAAGTAATGTTTCTTAGGTGGTGGATACACAGATGGAAATTCACTTAATGAACTGTAAGTCCCCGAATGGATTCTCAACTTCTTGTAATTATCCTGCAAAACCCCCCAGTAGCAGAGGGGGAAGAAAGCTTTTTACAAAGCTCCCCCCCCTCTTTTTTTTCTACCTTTCCCTCCTCTTCCATGGCAGTCGGTTCTAACAAGCCTTAATCTCTCATCCAAGGAGGCAGCTTTAGAGACAAATGCCTGCTTATTAAGGGTTCAGTGGGCGCTGTCCAATGTAGAGGGTTCTAGGCAGGGTCTATAGGGCTGGCTGCAAAGAGTCTGGGGACTTCCAAGGCTTTGAAGAAACATCAGCTTATGGAAAAAAGACAGTCAAGAGGGCAGTTGGGTGGCTCAGCTAGACCTAGAAACAGGCCTAGGGACAGGAGATCTTGGGTTCAAATGTGGCCTCAGACACTTCCTAGCTGAGTGACCCTGGGCAAGTCACTTGATCCCCATTGCCTAGCCCTTACTTCTCTTCTGCTTTAGAACCAATACACAATATTGATTCTAAGATGGAAGGTAAGGGTTTAAAAATAAATAAATAAAAAGACAGACAAGGAGGGCATCTAGATGGCTCAGTGGATTGAGAGCCAGGCCTAAAGATGGAAGATGCTAGGTTCAAATCTGGCCTCAGACACTTCTTAGCTGTGTGACCCTGGGCAAGTCACTTAACCCCCATTGCCTAGCCCTTACTACTCTTCTGCCTTGGAACTAATACACAGTGCTGATTCTAAGAAGGAAGGTAAGGGTTAAAAAAAAGACATCTAATTCCCTCCTCCACATGTACCCTTCCCTCCCCTTGGTGACCTCAGCTTTGATTCATACCTGCCTTGTACACATTAACATTCAGACATGTCATCCCCATCGGAATGTATGCTCCCCGAAGGCAGGGTCTAGTTCATTTTTGTCTTTATACCTCCAGGACTTAGTTCTTCCTGGCACAGAGTAAGCAGCTACTTAATAAATTCTTGTTGACTTGGAAAGAAAAATTGTTCTCTTTCCCCCACATCAATAATAACGGCTCACATTTATTTATATAGTATGTGCTTGGTGCCAGGCCAGGGACAGCTAAGTGGCACAGTGGATAGGGATCCATATTCTTTTTCCTGAATTCAGATCTAGCCTCAGTCCCTAACTGGGTGATCCTGGGCAAGTCACTTAACCTTCTTTTCCTCAGTTTCCTCATTTGTAAATTAAGCTAGAGAAGAAAATGACAAACCATTCTAATATTTTCACCAAGAAAACTCCAAACAGGGTCATGAAGAGTTAGACTTGCCTGAAAATGTCTGAACAACCCAATAACAAAAAGTGCTATATTAAATAAACACTTTATAATTATTATTTCATTTGGTCCTTACAATGGCCCTGGGTGCTATTATTATTCCCATTTTACAGATGAGGAAAGTGAGGCAAACATCTTTAACTGGCTTGCCCAGAGTCATGCAGCTATTGTCTAAGGAAGAATTTAAACTCAGGTCTTTATGATTCAAAGTCCAGCATTCTAATCTTTATGCCACATAGATTTTTTTCTCTTTTTAAATATTGAAATTATGATATAAGCCAGTTTATCTCATTTACTAGTTGGTAGGTTATGATCAGTTTAGCCTCATCTCACTAATGGGATTGAGGGCCCAGACCCCTCTGGAGTTGAGCTGATTGAATGAATAAAGTATTTTTTACCAAACTCTTATTGTGCTTGTGGTTGTTCAATCATGTCTGAATCTTTGTGACTCCACAGACCATAGCAATCCATGGGGTTTCCTTGGCAAGAACACTGGAGTGGTTTTCCATTTCCTTTTCCAATGGATCCTTTTGTCAGATAATCAGAGGTCAAGTGACTTGTTCAGGGTCACACAGTCAGGATATGTCTGGATTTGAACTCAGGTCTTCCTGATTCTAGGTCCAGTGCTCTATCCACTGAGGCACCTAGCTTCCCCTCAACCCAGTTTTCTTTAGTACCATGTTTTAGAGGGGCAGAAAGGCCTAGTAGTAGAGAACAGGTTCCTAATATTTATTGATCAAAAGAATTTCTTTTAATCACACTTCAAGTTCAATACCAAAACTACTATGTGCTAGGCACCATGTTGTTCATTTGTTTTGTTTCCCCCAGGAATATCTCACTCTTCATGAGCTCATTTGGGGTTTTCTTGGCAAAAACATTGGAATAGTTTGTCATTCCCTCCCCCAGCTCATTTTTTAGATGAAGAAACTGAGGTCAAGTGGGTAAGGTGACTTGTCCAGGGTCACATAACTAGCAAGTGTCTGAGGCCAGATTTGAACTTAGAAAGATGAATCTTCCTGATTCCACATCCAGCATTCTGTCCATCGAACCATGTATCTTCCCCTAGGCACTGGGGCTGCTCAAATTCTCAGAAAGTTATATGATCTCATTGCATTAGACATTTCTGTCCAATATGTGGATTGCATCCGATCTTGGGTGGCCCATCCTTGGTCCATATCCTCTCTTATTTCTTCACAGGGGCATGCTGGGTACCATGTTCCTTTTCTTCTGACATTGAGTGGATACCACTGGAGCACTCAGACCATCCACCTGTCATCTCTTATCATGTGATGGACCCATCTTCTTCTTCACTCAGACTCATGACCTCCTTTCTTTACCTCTTCCTAGTTCCTTCTTTTTATAAAATGGGTTGTAGCCATTTGACACCCACCATATGCCCCACCATTGCCCTCTGTGTGCTGATCATTTTTAATTCTTTGGAGGCTACAGTGTTACCTGACTTATAGCAATACAACACTGGTAGACTATTGGTCCTAAAAATGTGCCTTTGGTTTGAGGAGGAGTTGGGGAGGGGGATCATTTGAAGAGCTTTGTGAATCCAAGGAGAACTTATCAACTCTCCTTCCATTTAGTGGCAACTTCCCTCTGTCTTTTGGTTTTGTTTATATGGATAATGTCAAGATGGGTCTCATTCAGGCCTCCTGGTATTATTTTCACTTGTTGGTCACTGGGGAAGGATCCAGTGTTAGACTTGTGGCCATGCTATGGCATTTTTCTTTGTGCTGTTGATGGCCACGATCAGCAAATTCATCACTAAATGCCTGACCTTCTGGTGATGAGTCTCCCTGCACTTAACTGAGCTGGATCTTGGAAAACAAATATGATCAGTTGCTGAGATTATCCTTGGAGGCGTTCTATCTTCTATTGGCAAAATTTTCTGAGAGCCCAAGGCCACTTCCATTCCATGATGAGGCACCTGAGTAGCCCTCTGAAGACAAGAACAAAAACAATCCTTGCCCTCAAGTGGCTTTGGTTCTACCAAGGGCATACAAGATGTACCCAGAGAAGTAAATCTAATATATATATATATATATATATATATATATATATATATATATATATATACATAGATTCATTTTAAGAGGGAACGAACAGTAAAAATTGAGATGGGGAGGGGGGAAAGGCCCATAGAGGAGGTGGCAGCCTTTCCTTAGCAAAGGAAAGCTTTCCTTAGCAAAGACATCATGAATTTGTACCCTTGGATGGGGCAAGGAAATCTCTTCCTACAGATTCACTTATGGACATTGGAAGAGTTCAGAGATAATTTTCAGTCCTGTCTGACTCTTCATGACCCCATTTAGGATTTTCATGGCAAAGAGACTGGAGTGGTTTGCCATTGCCTTCTCCAGCTCATTTTACAAATGAAGAAACTGAGGCAAATTGGGGATGAGTGATTTTTATTATTTAGTTGTTTTCGGTCATATCTCACTTTTCATGACCCCATTTGTGGTTTTCTTGGTAAAGAGACTGGAGTAGTTTGTCATTTCCTTCTCCAGATCCTTTTATAGATAAGGAATCTGAGGCAAACTGGGTTAAGTGACTTGCCCAGGGTCACATAGCTAGTGTCTAAAGTCAAATTTTAACTCAGATCTTCCTGACTTCAGGCATGGTATGCAATACACTGTGAAGCTTAACTGCCCTCAGATGGGGTGGGGGAGGTTGACCAAGACTTCTCTGTGTGAAGTTTTGTTTTTGGTCCCCTCACCCATTATCCCATGAGAATTGCCTCTCTGGCTCTGTCTCTGTCTCTGTCTCTGTCTCTGTCTTTGTCTGTCTCTCTCTCTCTGTCTCTGTCTCTGTCTCTCTCTCTGTCTGTCTCTCTCTCCCTACCTTTCAAGCTGTGTTCAGTAGGAGAGGACTGTGACTCCATCTTTTTGTTGGTGTTGGGTTCCTGTCTTTTTGAGGCTCTTTTTAAAGATTGGCATGGAAAGTTGGTCTGAGCAATTTTGACTTTTGCTGCTACTGAGCTGCCATCTTGACTCCACTCTTAACTGTCCTCAGAGATCATTATCTTTGCCCTAGAACAAATGTACAGTAAAGAAACAGTCAATCATTCAATCCATAAACATTTATTAAGCCAAATTGAGTACTTACTATGTGCTGGGTCCTGTGTTAACCATTAGCTGCCAGGGAGTACAAAGCAAAACTGAAATAGTCCCTGCCCTAAAGAAGATTAAATTCTATTGGGGGGAGAGGTGAACATGTATATATATATTTATTGATTATATTATATCACATATTAGATTACATTATAGATTATAAACTAAAAAGAAGGTACTTTTTGTTGTTTGGGAAAAGCTTTAGCAATTGGAAGAAGATCAAGAAATGCCTTATGGAGAAGGGAGCCCTTGGGCAGAGTCTTTTTTTTTTCTTTTTTAAAAAGTTTATTTAATTAACTAATTAATTTAGACTATTTTTCCATGGTTACATGATTCATATTCTTTCCCTCCCATCTTCTGTCCCCCCTCCCATAGTCAATGAGCTATTCCACTGGGTTTTACTTGTATCATAGATCAAGATCTATTTCCATATTACTAATATTTGTACTAGGGTGATTGTTTAGAGTCTACATCCCCAATCATAGCCCCATCAACCTATGAGATCAATTACATGTTTTTCTTCTGTGTTTCTGCTCCCACAGTTCTTCCTCTGAATGTGGATAGTGGTTTTTATTGTAGATTCCTCCAAGTTGTTCAGGATCACTGCATTGCCACTAATGGAGAAGACCATTACTTCCCTTTGTACCACAGTGTATTCATCTCTGTGTACAATGTTCTCCTGGTTCTGCTCCTCTCGCTCTGCATCACTTCCTGGAGGTTGTTCCAGTCTCCATGGAATTCCTCCACTTTATTATTCCTTTGAGCACAATAGTATTCCATCACCAACATATACCACAATTTGTTCAGCCATTCCCCAACTGAAAGGCATCTCCTCATTTTTCCAGTTTTTTTTTTGCCATCACAAAGTGCAGCTATGAATATTCTTGTACAAGTCTTTTTCCTTATTATGTCTTTGGGGTACAAACCCAGCAGTACTATGGCTGGATCAAAAGGCAGATAGTCTTTTATCGCCCTTTGGGCATAGTTCCAAATTGCCCTCTAGAATGGTTGGATCAATTCACAACTCCACCAGCAATGCATTAGTGTCCCAATTTTGTTGGGCTGAGTTTTGAAGGGAAGTAGGAATTCTAAAATTGTGGAGTGAAGAGGAAGCATTCTAAACATGAGGTCTGGTACAAAGGCACACAGATGGGAGAAAGCAAATTATGTATAAGAAACAACTGAAAGGTCTTTTTAGAGTGCATGTAGGAGAAGAATGGATGATATAAAAGCAGGGGAAGTAAGAAGGAGGCAGATTGTGAAGAGCTTTAAATGCCAAAGAGACATTTCTATGCTGATCCTAGGAGCAACAGGGATTCATTGAAGGTTATGGAATGATTTTAGCTTTAGGAAAATCACCTTGATACCTGTAAGAGGAATGGAATGGAGAAGGGGAACTCCCAAAGACACTTCAGAACCTAAGGTGACACTGTTGAAGGTTCAGTGATAACTCGAGACCCTGGTAGTGGCTGATCAGGGCTCTTCTCTTCTCAAAGGGCATTTCCAGGGAAAGAGTAAGGATGTATGGTTGGTTTGTGCCTGGGTGGAATACTACATGTGATAAATATCACAACCTGTTCCATATGTATTATGGGCATCAATTTGACTAAGGGAGAATTTAGATTAATAACATTCAGACCAGAGAAGTAATTTCCTTTGAGAAAGCGATTTACATGTGCTGTGCCAAAGTGGGCCGTCACCACTCTCTCTTGTCATGTCAGCTCAAATAATGAAGTTGAAAATAACATGGAAGGTTAATAGGTCCAACTTATCTCCTTAGAAGTGAAAAAGGAAGATTTACAGTGTGGAGTCTGTTTTGCATATTTCCACTGGAAATTGAAAGGTTTTTTCCCAGACAAGATTTATGAGAACCAGTGGTTAAAGGTATCTACTTGGTTATTGCTCATAAGCGAGGCAGTAAACCTCTTCATTTGGGTAGATGTGTTTCATGCTTAAAAATAAGCCAACCGTCCCCAGGTCACTGACCAGGGGCTGCATTTGGATGCAGCTGCTGTAGCTTGAGATGGTTTTTATTTTGAAAGTGGAGGGAACAACTCTTGCCTCTGGAAGTTCGCACGACTGGTTTACTAACTACTGAGAAGAGGCTTAAAAACAAAATGAAACACCCATCTAGGGATCTCTCTGTTGCCTGAATTTTTTTTTTCTTGGTGGTGATGTATTGACAGAACCCTGAGTGTTTATACTGGATAAGAGAAGGCTCCAGGCTAAGGGTGGCAGGGAATGATAGACAAGCCAAGTCAAATGATCAAGAAGATATTATTTGTAAACTGCTCAGCACAGTAGCTGGCACACAGTAGGCACTTAATAAGTGTTTGTTGTCTTTCTCTCAGGTCAATAAGAATTTATTTTTTTAATTTTTTGTTTAGAAAGAAACAGAATGGCATTCTACTTTATTCTCTAATTGATAAACCAATTAAATAGTAAGGTCAGTCTTGGCAATAGGCTATATTAAATATGACATCTCAATAAGAATTTATTAAGCACCTACTGTATGCCAGGTGCTTCATATGCTAGGCTGCCACTTAAAGGAAAGGCACGACCAAGATCACCACATGGTTACCAAATCCCATCCCCTTGAGCAGCAGCCAATTATGGTTGCAACAAAATTCAAAGAAAGACACAAGACAGTCCCTGTTCTCAAGGGGCCAACAGTCTAATGGGAGAGACAACATGGGAACCACAATGTATAGAGAAGATACAGACAGAACAAATTAGAGATAACCTCAGAGGAAAGGCACTAGATGTCTCGAAGTATTTGAATGGCTGTCATATATGGAAGGGAGATTACAAATGTCAAGACAATGAAAGTTACAAAAAAGGAAATTTAGGATTGATGATCGGAAAAACTTTCTAAACTCCTAGAGCTGTCCCAGAGTAGAATGGGCTCTCTCTGGAGGTGGTGAGTTCCTCTCCCTCGAGGTCCTCATATAGAAGCTGGATGCTTGGCATTTTTTTTTAACTCTGAACTTTTATGTTAAAACCAATACCAAGTATTGGTTCCAAAGCAGAAGAGTGATAAGGGCTAGGTAATTGGGGCTAACTGACAGCTGGGTGTGTTGTATAGGGATTCCTTTTCAAGTGTTGCTTGGTTTAGTTGACCTCTGAGTTTAGATGGTTGGTTTAGGTGAACTCTATCAACCCTAAAATTCTGTGATTCTATTTCTCTTAGAAATTGGACCAACTTGCAAACCAAAGAATTCTCTTTTGGACCAAGCTAACTGTGGAACATCAAAGGAAGAGCAATAGTCATTATTATTGTCATGAATACCCAGCAGTGACTCAACTTGGGTCCTACCCCAAAGCATACTAGGAATATTGGTTGCTGCTCAAAGGGATGGGGATGTGGCACATGTGGTAACCTTGGTTGTACCTTCCCTTTAAGTGGCAGTATCTTTGGGCATGGGATAGGAAAGGCATTGCCTAATGAGAAAAATATCTTGTAGGAAGGTGGTTTTTGATTAGTATTTTCACCCATTTGTCAGGATCCAGGGAAACACGTAGATTGGAGAGATGGAAACCAATCTTTGACCCTTCATGACTGGAGCTCGCTTAGTTGTAGAAGACAGGTATGACCAAGCGCTACTGATTAGGCTTGGATAGCTGGGTAATCACAGAAAGTCAGTCAGGCAACTAGAATTTATTCAGCACCTTCTATGTACCAGGCACTGTACAAAGACTTTGTTGAGAGGTCTATTTTTGTTGTTCTTAACTCTTGATTGCGCCCTGGTTTGGGTTAATCTCCTTGTAGTCTTCCAGAAGCAATTCTGGAAAAGACTTCCTTTTTTTGTTATTTAGTTTTCTGTGCCTACTAGCTTATTTGGTTAAAGTAATCTTGTTGAATATAAACCCCCTTTTTAAGGTCAAAAGATCTTATGGACTCCTTGAATGACAGTGATATCCTTGGAGTCTATGACCAAGAAATGATCCCCTCAATTTACAGAGGAGAAAACCAATGCTGAGAGAGGATGGAGGATCATAGACCTAGAAGGAACTTTAAAGGTCATCTAATCTAGTTTCCTCATTTTATAAATGACGGAACGGAGGCTTGTCATTTAGTCGTGTCTAACTCTTTGTGAAATTTTTGAGATTTTCTTGGCAAAGATACTGGAGTGGCTTGCCATTTCTTTCTCCAGTTGATTAAGGCAAACAGAAGTGACTTGCCCATGATCACACAGCTGGTAAATGTCTAAGGCTAGATTTGAAAGATAAGCCTTCCTAACTTGAGGTTGAGTACTCTGTCTACTGTGTCTATGGATCTGGACAATATGAATAGAAATGCTCATTGAATCCAGGGTTGCTAATGAGATCATTAAATGAGATCATGTAGAGGAAGGAAGGCAGAATGGCTTAGTCCAGAGATTCTTAGATCTCAGAACATCCATGAACTTAAATGGGGAAAAAATTATACCTTCATTTCAATATAATTGGTTCCTTTGTAATCTTTTCATTTTATGTTGTGTTTAAAAATATGATTCTGAGAAGGGGTCAGTGAGTTCCCCAGACTGCCCCAGGGGTTCGTGTCACAGAAGAGGTGAAGAACTCTAGATCCAGGGGACAGAGGGCTGGATTTGGATTTAGATTCTGGATCCAACACTTGCTATCTGGCCATGAGCAAACCTCTTCAACTCTTTGAGCCTCAGCTTCATTATCTGTAAAATGGGTGTGTGTGGTGGTTTCTAATGCCCCATCCCAATTCTAAATACTATGATTCTATGTATTTATCTTACTTAATGAAATGTCCCTGAAAGCAGAGATGTTCATTTTTTTTTCTGTCTTTACACTCCTACTACGTGGTATAAAGCTTGAAAGGTTGTAAGTAATTAACAAAATGCTTGTTGATTGATATAACAACTCACCTTCTTCATGCCCCAGAACTCTATCTACTAAGCCACCTCACTGTCTCCTGAGCAAACAGAGATTAAATGACTTGCCCAGGGTCACACAGCTAGTAAGTATATGAGATTGGATTTAAATTCAGGTCTTCCTGCTTATACACTGAACCATTTAAATGCCTCTTCACAAGTGACCACCCCAAGGTCATAGTATAGGTACTAAATGTCAGAGTTGGGATTTGAACGTCTTATTTCTAACTCCAAATCCAGGTTGTTTTTTTTCCCATCCCCACCATATAGCCTCCTTCTTAGTGTTGTTTGGCTGAGAAAATATAGGATGACAAAAGTTTACTATGTATTCAGTAATGCTTTTAAATGAATTTGTATTTTTAAATCACGATAACACCTACATATGCTGGTAAGATATTAATATACATGTGTGAAGCCCATTATATATTCAGTCTATGAAAGGTATGTTTGCTTATTTATTAGGCTGAGTCATGCTGACTATTTTGTTGGTGCTAAATAAAGATCAGAATGACAGTACTAGGTATTCCCATGGCAGGAGTTCTTCACCTGGAGTCTGTGAACATGTTTTAAAAAATGTGCATAATTATATTTTATTATAATTGCGTTCCCTTGTAATCCTGTGGATTTTATTTTCTGCATTTAATGACATGATTCCGAGAAGGGTTCTACAGGCTTCTTCAGTCAGCTAACGAGTTCCCTGACATTAGAAGGGATAAGAGCCCTTGGTCTGGGAATTTGTCTGCCTCTGATAATTCAGGGACCCTTCAAAAGTCCTTGGCCATAGGTTGGGAACCCACTGGATTAAGACACAGCATTAGTGAGGACGTAGTGCCAGATTCAGTCCTTGAATGGGTGGAACCATTTGGTGCCAAATGGAGAGAATGCTCAGCAGTATTACAGATCTGTAGGATGGTCTTGGGGCAACTAGGTGCCACAGTGGCCTGGAGCTAGAGGACCCAAAGCTGTGTCACCCTGAGCAAGTCACTTAACTCTGTTTGCCTGAGTTTCCTCACCTGTCAAATGAGCTGGAGAAGGAAATGGCAAATCGCTCCAGTATCTTTGCCAAGAAAACCCCAAATGAGGTCATTAAGAACTGGACACAACTGAGATGACTGAACAACAACAAAAATGATGGTCATTAGGGGTCATGGGGAGGCATATGCAGGAGACAGTCCCACTGGACAAGCATCTTCCACTGTTGACCTTGGTGATTGATGTCATCCTTCTATAAATGAAAGATGGCGTCTTCTTTGGTTTATAATGGTGATGGCTTGCATCAGAGGGAATTTAAGAACTTCAAACAGCAGAAGACCCTAAATCACTTACATTTGACTTTAGAAATAGCTGCTTTTGACTTTCTTCAGCAGAAATAAAAATACCACCATCACCAATAATGATGATAGTAGCAGCAGCAATAGCTCATGTTTGCATAGTGCTTTAAGATTTGGATAAAGACACAATGTGATGTGATAGAGTAAAAACAGTGTTGACTTGAAATCAAGTGGCCCCAGGTAAGATATTCAGCAGCGGTGTGATCCTGGGTAAGTTATTTAACTTTTCTGAATTGATTTCCTCATCTGGAAAATGGGCAGGTATGGAGGATGTGATTAACAATACCTATATTTGCTACCTCATAGGATTACTTATGGGATCATAGAATGATAGAGTTAGAACTAGAAAGAAAGGGGGCATCTAGATGGCTCAGTGGAGAGAGTGCCAGGCCCAAAGACAGGAGAACCTGGATTCAGATCTGATCCAAGACACTTCTTAGCTGTGTGACCCTGGGCAAGTCACTTAACCCCCATCGCCTAGCCCTTACCCTTCTTCTGTCTTGGAACCAGTACATAGCATTGATTTTAAGACAAAAGGTAAGGATTTTTTAAAAAAAGAACTACAACTCTAAACAATCACCTCAGTGCAAATGTCAATAATATGGAAATAGGTCTTGATCAATGACACATGTAAAACCCAATGGATCTGCTCATTGGCTATGAGAGAGGGGTGGGAGGAGGGGAGGGAAAGAATGCAAGTGACCATGGAAAAATTTTCTTAATTAATCAATAAAATTAAATTAAAAAATAAAAAAGAACTACAAGGAAGATCAGGAGCTGCTCCATTCAGACCTCTCATTTAAAAGATGAGGAATTTCATGTCCAGGAGGAGGTCAGTGCCTTACCCAAGGTCATACAGATAGCAGGCATCAGAGGAATGATTTAAACTCAAGTCCTTAGATTCTGGAGCTAATGCTCTGGAGGCTTTTAGGTTGCACAATGGATAGAGCCCTGGTCTAGAATTGGAAAGGTATGAGTTCAAAGCTTCCCTGAGATGTTAATTAGCTGTGTGAACTTAGGCAAGTTATTTCACCTCTGCCTCAGTTTCCTCAATTGTAAAATGGGGATCTTAAGAATCTTCTTTATAAAGGGTTCTTTTGAGGATCAATGGAGATGATATTCGTAAAGGGCTTGGCACTGTGCCTGGCACACCATCAGTACTTAACAAATGCTTATTATTCCTTGCACTTCCCTCTCTTTCCTCTTGGACATTATAAATAAACCATAAACATTTCCTGATTCCCCTTAATGCCAGTGCCTTCCTTCTGAGAGTACGCCTATTTTATCTTGTTTATGTCTCATTTGTATATTCAGTAGTTTTTCAGTCATGGTCCTTTCTGGGGTTTTCTTGGCCAAGGTCCTGGAATGGTTTGCCGTGTCCTTCTCCAGCTCATTTGACAGATGAAGAAACTGAGGGAAACATGGTCAAGTGACTCGCCCAGGGTCACATAGTTAGTAGGTATCTGAGGCTGGATTTGAACTCAAGAAGATGAGTTTTTCTGATTCCAGATCTGGCACTGGATTCATTGTATTGCCTAGCCACTCCACACCTATGTTTGTATGTAGTTATTAGCATGTTATCTCCCCCATTAGACCGTGAGCTCGATGACAGCAGAGACTGTCTTTTGCCTTTCTCTGCATTCCTAGGCTTAGCACAATGTCTGGCCCGCCATAGTTGTCTAATAAATATTTCTTAATGCCGCTTAGATTTATTTTGAATATGGTTTCTGTATATATAAGTAGTCGCTGTCCACCTTGTTCGATTACGAGCTTCTGAAATTCAGGGACAATTTTCAGCATTGTCTCTGTATCGCTATTGTCTAGTCTAGTGCTGAACACATAGGAGGCATTGAAAGAATAATTTCTGATTTACTGTAAAAATGGCAGCTTATAGAATTTGGGCTGAACCTGTGATTTCACTTGTGTTGGGAATCTTTCAAGTGGAGAAGCCCTCCACAGAGGCAGGGAGGTAACTCCCCAGGAACTTACCGGCTTGGACAATTTCCTGAGGAAACAAACAAATAGAAGGACTTGTCCAAAGGCTCAGGGCTAGTGGGTGCCAGGACTGATAGGTTTCCTTCTCTTTAAGACTCTAAGACGCTATCCATCAGGCCACACTGTTTGTTATGCAGGTAAATAAAATTTGTTTATAAAAAAAAAACAAAACTCCCAAAGGAAAACATTCCTCTGAAGCCCAAGTCTGATCAGTAGCAAGTAAAATAATGGGATGGTGTATTTTCTTAGCCTTTTTATTGCCAAGAAACTAGATAAAGGGGGTTCCTCCCAGCTCTGGTCTATTTTCAGTGATCACTGATGCAGGTAGGCTGGGGAGCATGCTACGATGCCCAGAGGCTATTGTTTCCATTAGGAAGAATAATGACCTTGGTTTAACTATCAAGAATGTGCCCAAATTATCTGTGGGTGAGGGAAGAGATAACTGGAGCCTCCCTTGGAATAGTCTGGCCTTCCTGAAGTACTTTATTTATGTCCTGGATGGGAATAATGGGAGTAGGACACAAGCATCTCAGATGGTCATCAAATGGCACACAAATGATTATTTATCAATAATATTTTTTATTTGAAAAATTAACTCTTCAAAAGGACCAGGCCGTTGTATGGACATCAATAATATAATTTTGTTTAAAAAATGGAAGCTATTTCATAGGTGCTCCAGAGCACTTGGTAGCCTTCCCTTCATGGAAATAATGTTCACTCAATTTTTCTCAGCCTTAAAAATTGGAAGAGGGACTCAAATGGGGTTAACTTATTAATTTCTAGATGTATTCTGCCATACCCCAGGCTAACTGAAGGAAATCCAGTTGACCAGTTAATGGTGGGATATTGTTTATTTGAAGTAGGTTAACCACAGAAAACAATTTCTTTCTTAAAAACTAATGAATGTGGACTATGAGGAAAACCTGGATTCGAATTCTGCATTAGTAACTCACGACATATACAACTTTGGACAAATAATCTAATTTTGAGGTCTCAGTTATCTCAACTACAAAATGGTAGCATGGCATAGTAGATAGAGTTTGGCCTTAGGAATTCCTGGATTCGAGTTCTATCTTTGAGGAATATTGGCTGTGTAACCCTGAGCAAATCACTTTAGCTTTCAGGGCTCTTTCAATTTAGTCATTTTCAGTCATATCTGACTTTTTGTGACCCCGTTGGAGTTTTCTTGGGAAAGATACTAGAGTGGCTCATTGTTTCCTTCTCCAGCCCATTTTACAGATGAGGAAACTTAGACAGAGTTAAATGACTTGCTCAGAGTCACACAACTAGTAAGCATCTGAAACTGGATTTGACATCATGAAAAATGAATCTTCCTGACTCTAGGCCCAGCATTCTGCCCACTGTACCACCTAGATGAACCTTCAGTGCTCGAGATGGTTCTAAGGCTATAAATTCCAGAGTAGAGAGGTCAGCTGGGTAGCTCAGTGGATTGAGAGCCAGGCCTAGAGACTGGAGATCCTGGGTTCAAATCTGGTGCCAGACGCTTCCTAGCTGGGTGACCCTGGGCAAGAGACAAATGAAACAGTCCTAGACCAGGAGATCCTAGGATTCTTTCCTCCAAACTCTAAGAATTCACTTTCCTGACACTAAGGGTCAATACCAGCCATCTCTCACCTTCCCCATCACCAATTCCAAGTCCAGCCAAGCACCAAAGATACACAACAGAGACCTGTGGTCTCCAGCTAATGAACGGAAGCTCAGCAGTTCCTGAAAGCTGCCTATTAATATATAGAGGGGCAATAGAGTTTTGGCAGCATCCTCAAGATTAGATATTTTGGTGGGAGGACCGACTGACTGCACAGATGAAAATGTAGCACTTGGGTATCAAAGAATCAAATTGATTGGGCAGGGTGGATTTGGATTACAATGGCGCCCTACCAGGTGGTTGGTAAAAAAGGGTACATTTTGTCTGCCATATTGAAAGTGAATCTAAGAGAACTTTCTAAGGGTAATTGTTCCATCTTGACTGTTTAAATTTCACAAGGCATTGGAGCCCCCTTAAGAGCGTCTCTAAAAGGGATAGGATTGCTAATAAATACTCTCTATTGCAAACTGTAAAATATTCATTTAAGGTAGTTATTTCATATTATTGAATAAGTGCAAAAAGAATTAACTTTGTGCTCGGCTTAAGGTAGAATTCATAATAGCCGGAGCTATTTAATGAATGAAATATTTAACGTAATTTACTTGCATTAAATGACCCAATGCAGAGTATGATAAATGTTAGGCTTGAATCCTGGGATGGGGACAGTAGGAAATAAACAGCCTTCACTCTTCTTCCTCTTCTGAATTCCAAGCCTCTCCTCAGTGGCTGATGCATATTTGTGTCATGTCCTTGAGTCTCCTTCCCTCCACCTCAGGTCAGCTCTTAGTCACTTGACCTTGACCCTTTTTACCTTAGTTTTTTTTGTTCCCTTCCATTCTCACTTCATTGGCTGGGAATGAGGGGGTGGGGGAAGAGAAATGGCAAAGAGACAGCTGGTGGTGATGACACCCTGTTCTTTGGGCTCTGTTTGGGCAGACAGTCCATGGTGCTTGGAGCTCAGCCAAATGGCCCCCAGGCAGCCAGTGGGGTGATAAAAGAAGGAATGCAGTCTGGTTATTGTTTCTGGTAGTTTTACTTCTGCTCTCCTCCCAGTGAGACTCACAAATAAATGGGGAGGGTGACTTTCCTTTCTTCTCTTCTTCCCAGTTCTCAATTTTTCCTCTTTTCTCTTCTCTTCCTCCTAATCATTTTGCTCTTTTCTCCCATCTTCCTCCTTTTTCTGAGTCATTTATTATACTTTTTCTTTGACGTTTTCTCTTTTCCTTCTATCCCTTTTCCTTGTCTCCCTCCCATTCTTTTGCTCATTTTCTTCTCTCCTTCTTTGACATTTCTTTTCTCCTCTTTTTTTCTTCTTAGATATTTCTTTTCTCTTTATATATTTTTCTCTCTTCTCTGTTTTATTCCTCTCTACTTTACTTCTTCCTCCTCCCCCTTCTTTTCTCTGCCTCTCTGCCTTTGTCTCTGTCTGGCTCTTTCTTTATACTTTTTTCTCTCCCACCCTCCCTCCTTCAGTTCACCTTTTCCCCAAAGCCTAGCATGGCAGGCAGGCTGAGCGGGGGTGTGTGTAGACATTCTAGTCTTTTTTCTCCACCTCAAGCCCTGCTCAGAGACATACACAACTCCCTGGTGGGCTCAGATGACTCCAAAGGGAAGACGGGCATGTATAGAGGATGAGCGGGGAATAATCTATAGGAATGATACTGTTCTAAAGTAGGCCAAGAAGGGAGCATCTGGTAACTGCCCAGCCTCCTTTGGGACCCTCGTCCTCTTCCCTTCTTGTCATCTGCAGCTGTTGGGCAGGCCTGATGTGGGTATCAGTCTACTGAGCTAAACCCAGGAAAGGGTTTGAATGCAGAGATGGGAAGATGCAGAGTAGTGGGGCAGATGGTTTTGGCTGAAATCCTCCAACTCCACAGTGGGATCATTAACTCCAGCAGGTTTTAAGATGCAAGAGCAGAAGAGACCATGCATTTTAGGAGAAATGGCCTTAGTTTTGAAAAATCTGGGTTTGAAGTCCAGCTTTGTTTCTTATTATTTGTGTGACCTTTCCCTTTCTGTGCTTCAGTTTCTCCTCTGTCAAAGGGTAGGGGTTGTTCAGAGGACTTTCAAGGTCCATTTAAGCTTGGAACCTTTCAGGGTTTCAAGAAACCTTTTGTTTGCCAGTCCTCTGAGCATGGTAGAAAAACACTGTCTGGGAGCAGGTAACATTTTCTCTGTCTGCTCCACCTCTTCCTCCTCCTGCTCTTTTTCTAAAAGGTCTAATCTAATGAGGAAGATCTGGATTCTAATCTTACCCCTGATAGTTACTAGTTGTAGGATTATGGGCAAGATAACTGGTCTTTCTTAGCCTCAGTTTCTTCATTTGTAAAATTAAGATGAGGATAATTGTAGTACCTAATTGGCAGTGTTTTTGTGAAGCTTAGGTGAGTTAATGTAAATAAAGCACTTTAGAAATATTTCTTCTCTCTCTTCCTCTCTCTCTGTCTCTTTCTGTCTGTCTGTCTCTCCCCCCTCTCCTTCTCTCTCTCTCTGTCTGTCTCTGTCTGTCTCTCTATCTGTCTCTGTCTCTGTCTCTCTGTCTCTGTGTGTGTGTGTGTGTGTGTGTGTGTGTGTGTGTGTGTGTCTCTGTCTCGCTCTCTCTCAACTCTCAGTGTAGGAACTCCCTCTATCAATGCTGATAAGCAAGTCCTCAGTGACACTGGCTTCCTCACTGTTCCTCTTATAAGGTGCTCTGTCTCCCAACGCCAGGCATTTTCACTGCTTGTCCCTCATGCCTGGAATTCTCTCCTTCAACTCCATCTCTTAGTTTCTCTGGCTTCCTCCAAGTCTCAACTTAAATCCCACCATTTACAAAATCCCACCATTTACAAAAAAACCTTTCCAATCCCCCTTAATTCTAGTGCCTTTTCTCTATCAATTATCTACAATTTCTTTTGTTTATGAGTTAGTTTGTCCATAGCTGTTTGCATGTTGTCTCCCCTATTAAATTGTAAACCCCTTGAGGGCAGGAGACTGTCTTTTGTCTATGACTTCCCTGCACCTAGTACATGCCTAAAGCATATTAGGCATTTAATACATTTAATTGACTGGTTGACTTCCTAAATTAGTGTCTTCAGGAGTTGCCTGAGTATAATGAAGGGTTAAAGAACATCTCCAGGGTTACCTAGATGTAATATGTGTCACTTTCCAGACTAAATTCCTTTTTCTTTCTACGTATTCTATATCCCAGACCAACTGGCCTGTTTGCTATTCCCAGGACTCCCTATTGCATCTCCTTCCTTTGCTGCTTTTCACTGGTTCTTCCTTCTGCCTGAAACATTCTCCCTTCTCCCTTCTGGTTTTTTGAGTCCCTAGTTTTTTTTTTTTTTAAGGTTCATCTTGAATGTCATCTCTTACCTGAGGTTGTATCTGTCCTCCCCATTGTTAATAATGCCCTCCCTAAAATTAGTCTGTATTTGGTTTGTATTCCCCCCCCCCATTTAAAAATAAACCCTTACCTTCTCTCTTTGAATCAATACTAAGTGGCAGTTCCAAGGCAGAAACTTAGTAAGGGCTAGGCAGTTGAGGTTAAGTGACTTGTTCAGGGTCACCCAACCAGGATGTATCTAAGGCCAAATTTGAACCCAGGACATCCCATTTCCACATCTTACTTTCTGCCCACTGAGTCATCCAGCTGCCCCTTGGCCCTCTATGTATTATGCCACACTAACTCAAATTATAATCAGTAATTCAAGATGATATCCAAAAAAAGATTTCCCCATTTTCTTGGTTCAGTCCCCTCTTTGGCACTTACTTCTTTTTGATCCTGGGCAAGTCATTTCATATGTCAGTCTCTGATTCCCTTTCTTCCAAATGGCAGGGTTGGATTAACTGGCTGGACCCTGTCCTCAATGGTTGGGCACTAAGGCTCTGTAATCAATCCATCTTCCAGGATGTTTTCTCTTTGTTCCTAGGCATGTGTCTCTGTATCTTTTGTCCATTTCTATCCTCCCTCCCACCTTAGCCTGGTGCCTGGAACATTCTGTAATAAATAATAGTTGACTAACAAGCGGGGGAAAGGGGACTAACAGTAAAACTGAGCCCCAGGACCAGTGGGGACTTAGCCCATTACCATCTCTGCCTTGCCCTTAGGTCACTGATGTCTGATTAGAGTCAGGCAGCATATTGTCTATTATGTTGTTTTTGTGATGAAGCAGTGGGAATTAGCATGCTAATTAACATGCTAGCTTTGGGAGGAAGGCAATTACCTAAGTGGCTTGCTTGGGTGTCCCTCCACACCTCTTGGCAAACACTTTGCTTCCCTATTTCTTATTTCCTCCCTCACACCTGCCCTGCCCCCCATGGTAGCCAGAAAAACTCAGACACCTGGAAGTGACTGATCCCCGTTGGTGACTGCCAACTCAAGAAACCCCCAGGGCGGTACAGATGCCCCCCTGCCTGGTGCTCCAGTGAAGCCAGCGAGCAAGGCCAACTGGCCTTGAGAAAGTTCTGTGTAAACCCGGGAGGACAAGCCCAGGGCTCACTGCCACTCTCTTCCATGGTACGCTGAGTCCAGATCCCAGGCTCAGGCAGAGTACATGAGTCCATAGCCCAAGCCAGGCACTCGTCTTCATGTGGCCTGAATCTCCAAGCCAGTATGATTGATGAAGACTTGGTCTCGGTTCTGCTTTCCACCCAGGGCACGAGTGTCAGATATGGAGAGCATTCTCTGTAGTTAGTGACTGTTATGTGGCCTCTGTTTTGGCTGTGTCATCCTTGGGGGAATCTGCTCTGTGCCTTCTCAGGCCTTCAACATTCCTCTTCTGGACTATTGCCATAGCTTCTTAATTGGCCTCCCTGCCTCCAGGCTTTCTTTCCCCCTTTCCAATCCATTCTTCACACAGTTGCCAAAATCATCTTAAAGTCACAGCTCTGGTCATGCTATCCCCTGCTAAATCCCTTTCTAGTTGTTGCTTATATGATGAAAAGAAACTCCTTAGTCTGGCATGGTGAGTCTTCTTTGACCTCCCTTTCTAGTCTTATTCAAAATACTCCCCTTTACTAAAGGTAGCTTCCACCTAAAATGGTCTACTGTTGTTCTGAATCTCCTTCTCTTCTCGGATTCTATCTTGGGTGCTCTTCTTTCTCTATACTCTCTTGGTGAGTTCATTAACTGCCATTGGGTCAATTATAATCTTTTTCAGTAGATATCTTCCAATAAATCAATCAACAAGCATTTATTAAATGCATAATTTGCCAGGCACTGTGCCAAGCATCAAAGATACAAAGAGGAGTGAAGATATGGTCCCTGTTCTCAAGTGGGAGAGTCAACATTCAGACAGCTCTGAACATACAAGATAAATACAGGGGTAAAGGGGAGGTGAAACTCCCAGAGGGAAGGGACTCAAAATAGGAGGAACTGGGAAAGGCTTCTTGAAAAAGAAACCTTGAAGGAAGTCCTTTCAATGGTACCTCCTAAATGTTCTTCTTTAGACTATGTCTTCCCACTTCTTTCAATGACTCCTTACACAGCACACTCTCAAAGCTCTTCACCATTCCCATTTATACTTTTCTGGATATTTTCCAATTTGTCCATCCCCTTCCCCCACCCAAAAGACATATGACTAGTTGTAATTTGTGTCAGCTATGATGATGGCAATGATAATGATGGGGATAATGATGATGGTGATGGTGATGAGCTGTGATTCTCTCGTTTCCTAGAGAAGGAAACTGATGCCTAGAGAGGAATTGTGATTTTCCCAGAGCCATCACAGAGGTAGGGGCTGACCTGGGTCCAGAATCCAGGTAGTTTGACTTTCAGGCCATCACTCTTTTTGTTGTATTCCACTACTTCCAGGCAGAAACTAGGCTTCTTAATGGTTCAGCTAATACTCAGGAATCCCTGTTCTGCCTGTCATTGGTCTTTACATCTTGAGGACCAAAGGCCTAAGAGTGATGGAGAAGATTGGTCTCTTTTGAAGAGAGCATATTTTCTACCTGTCTGGGGAGTCTCTGGATGTTGTGTAAGAAGAATTATTATTCTCTTGTCTTTGTCTTGCCTTAGTCTCTTCTGGATGAACTCTTTCAAGAGGACTAGGTGGTGCACAAGGCTTTTGTCTGGCAACTTTGACCTAATCAAATGGGTGAAACAAATTATAACCAGGCATGGTACCATTTGTATACATGGGCCTAGACCCATATGCTAAAGCTCTGTAGCACATCCTCTTACTGATCTTTTCATTGGATCCTGTTGTAGGAGGCAAGAATTCTAGCCAGAAATATCTCAATACTGTTGTTCATCTTGAGGTATGCTGCTTCATATTTGGCTTTCTCCTGAAATTGCTATGTATGTGTATGTGTGTATATGTACCCATTTATTTTCAGCAAGTATAATGGATAGGGAACCCACTTGGAAACCAGGAAAGTCTGGTCTCTAAGGCAATAAAAGGTGTCAATGTGCATTGGTAGAGGGAGTTTCCTAACCTGTGAGTTCTTTTTACCAGTTGAATTATAGATCTAGACCTTGTTCTTCTCTGGGTACATGTTTTTCTCCCAAGAGAATATAATTTCCTTAAGGTCTGGGATTATGCTACTTTTGCCCATAGGGCCTGACACATAGTAGGCATTTAATAATGGATGAATGAGGATCTCCATAGAACCATCAGGATGTACATTTTACTTCCCTAGTGTGTAGTAGTTAGATTTGTACTTAATTGAATAAATCTTTATTAAGCACCATCTGCAAGACTGGAGCTCTTAGAATGGACTTTGCAGGTTGATGTGGAAGATAAGTCTCTAGAGATAAATAGAACACAATAGGAACATAGAATATAGAGCTGAAAGTTATCAAGTCCAACTCCCTCATTTTAAAGAAGGAAACGGAGATCCAGAGAGATGAAGGGATTTATTCAAAGTTATTCATTAGAATCCAAATACAGAATCCAAATATAGACCTTCTGGCTCCAAATCTGATGGTCTTTCTGACATTCATGCCCAACTTCCAGAGAAATAGCAAATAGGATCCAGAGACTAATGGCAAGATGCCAGTATGATTCTTTCATTCATGAAGTGACTTAGGAGTTTAGAGAAGTTCACAATTCTTTTTGACTAGGGTAGTTGGGGATAGCTTCATAAAAGGGAGAATTTGAGGTAAGTGGGATTTGGGAAGATAGGATTGGGGAAAAAGGCATTCCAAGTAGGGGGACTATTACAAATTAAGGTGGGAATGAGCCAAGGATATGGGATCAGCCAATCAACCAACAGTGGCTTCATTAAGTGCCTGCTAGGTGTCAGGCACTTTGCTAACTTCTGGGGATGACAAGAAAGGCAGAAACAGTCTCTTCCCTCAAGAAGCTTGCATTCTAATAGAGGAGGCAACATATAAATAACTAAGTACACATATGAATCATGGAGAGAATAGATGGGAGGTAATCTTAATGGAGAAAGCTCTAGATACTATGAAAATGGAGGAAGGCCACCTGCAGAATAAGAATACAGGTTTGGTTTGTCAAGGCCAAGATCTCTAAATTACTGCTTCCTTCCGTGAGTAATCTTCCAAATGCTCCAATCCTCTGAATGTATAGCTTCTCTTGTTAAAATTTAAGCTATTTAAGCACATGAACTCTCTTGATTTTGTATTTCTACACAGTTAAGTGCCTAATACATTCCTTTTATTTCATTCCAGTAAAGTAAACACACATTTATTTAGCACCTACTATGTGCCAGGCACTGTGCTAAGTATTGGGGATAGAAAATAAGTGAAAAATCCCTGTTTTCAAGGAACAATTATCCTAAATGGGGAAGAAAACCCATAAAAGGGGGAATGAAAAATTGATGGGAAGAAGATATGGGGAAAGGAAGTACCTTCATTCATTCACTCACTCCATTCATTCATTCATGCTTCCATGTGACCAAGTATGAAATGGGTTCTCATAATGGTTTCCAGTCATTGAGACTCAATAGGTATTTAATCAAGTATATTCAAAGCTCCTTCATCAGCCTTCCTGAAGTGGGCTATTCTTGGATGGAACATCACTGGGGGTTGGTGGAAAGATTCAACTGAATCAAGTTCAAATCTTCACTCTTTGACTATCGTGGCTGCCTTGGACAAGTCATTTATGGGACACTGGCAAAAGCATTGGCTCTGGGAAAGAGAAGCCAGGTTAAACTGTTGCCTTTGGTAACTTATTGGTTGTACAACTTTGAGGAAATCTCTTCACTTCCTTAGGCCTCAGTTTCCTTTCATTATCTGTAATATGAAGGGGGTTAGTCTAGATGGCATCCAAGGTCTCTCCTAGTTCTAGAACTATGATCCTACGAGTCCTTTGTAAAATGAGGGGATCAGACTAGAATCACCTCTAAGGTCCCCATTAGTTCTGATATTTTGTGAGTTTGTGAATACTATTCCATTCAAGAACTCCATTGTTCTTGGTTGTGTGCTTCTTAGCCAGGAAAGTCCTTAAGTATAAGATGTTCAAGCCTTTTCCTTTCTCCTCCTGGGAATTATGATCCTGAAATCAAAGCAGTGGGAAGTGTGGTGGGGCAGGATGGTCCAATGGAAAAGGACAGGTGTAGGATTTGAAATCCACTGTATCTGAAGATCATCTCTGACACTTCCTGTCTGTGACCTTGGGCAAGTCATTTAACTTCTTAGAACCTCAGTTTCCTCATCTACAAAATGAAGTTCTTGGACTCCATTAGGTTATGAACTCCCTGTTAGAATATGAGCTGTTTGAGACAGAGATTGTAATTTACATTTCATTATATCTCCAGTGCTCAGCACAGTGCCTGGCACATAGCAGGTACTTATTAAGTGATTGTTAACTTAATGGCCTCTGTTTTCATTCAGTCCTGAATCTATGATCTCAGAATCCTATGATTTGATGACCTCAGAGGTTTACTTTACTTCTAAATCTATGAACTTCTGGATTAAAAACTTGGTAACTGTTCCCCCTCCTCACACTGTTTTTCTTTTTTTGGGGGGGTGGGGTGGGTGGCTGGAGGTAGGAGCATCCTGAGGACTATGTCTGTTCCTTATCCTGATTGACTGTAAAATTTTAAATTCCTGCCTTGGCTCCCCTGTTTTTCCTGGGGGCCTCCCTTTACCACAAAGAGGCAGCTTGTTGGCACTCTGCTTTTTGCCCTAGATTTTCCTTCCTTTATCTGTTTCCTCTCACTGACTCTGTCTTCCCTGGCCCCAGTGTCTCCCAACCCTCCTCCTTTCTTGATGTATCCCTCCTCTGCAGGGGGTGCGTTTGGAGGGGAACCTCACTGAGAACAACATAAATAGTAACCAGGACTGGGGAGTCTCAGGGATGGAGCAGCCACTAGTGGAGAGGTTGCTGATCACTGAATATAAAAACCAAGTGCATTTACTCTTCCTAAAAATATAGCTCTTAAAATAGATCAGAAAGGAGGGGGAGGGAGGGAGGGAAGGGAGGGAGAGAGAGTGAGATAGATAGAGAGAGGCAGAGAGAGAGAGAGAGAGAGAGAGAGAGAGAGAGAGAGAGAGAGAGAGAGAGAGAGAGAGAGAGAGAGAGAGAGAGAGAGAGAGAGAGAGAGAGAGAGAGAGAGAGAGAGAGAGAGAGAGAGAGAGCAACAGAGAGAGAATAGAGAAGAGAAGGAGGAGGGAGAGGGAGAGAGAGACAGAGAGGAAGACAGAGACAGAGAGAGAGAAAAGGAGAGGGAGAGAGAAGAGAGAAGAGGAGGGAGAGACAGATTAATAGAGAGATGGTGAGAGGGAGACAGGTAGAGAGGTAGAGGGAATAGAGACCGAGAGAGAATAGAGAAGAGAAGGAGGAGGGAGAGGGAGAGATAGAGAGACAGAGAGAAAAGGAGAGAGGAAGAGATAATAGGGAATACAAGGAGGGAGGGAGAGGGAGACAGAGACAGACAGAGAAGAGAGAGAGAGAGAAAGAGAGAGAGAGAGAAAGAGAGAAAGAGAGAGAGAGAGAGAGAGAGAGAGAGAGAGAGAGAGAGAGAGAGAGAGAGAGAGAGAGAGAGAGAGAGAGAGAGAGAGAGAGAGAGAGAGAGAGAGAGAAAGACAATTTGATCACTGAAGGGGTAGGAAAGCAAGAGCTTCACACAGAGAACCTGGCATGAATTCTGATGGGGCAAGGGGCCCCTAATGGAGGGTAGGAAGACTTTCCCCTTTGGATAGAAGATCCCTTTCTTGAGTGGGAAGGCAGTGAAGCTGGTGGTGTGGCTGAGGCTTCCCAGATGGAAATAGCATCCTTGGGTTCTGAGGATGTCTCTGCTCCTCTCCCTGCCCCCTTCCCCCAATTCTTGAAACATGACCAAAAGGCATTCTGCTGGTACCTGCCTGCCTTGTGCCCATATGGAAATCAGAATTGAGAATGAGCCTTGGATGAGGCCTCTCCTGAAAAGCTGCAAACAACAGTTTGTGTTTTGGGTGTAATGATATTATAAATAGCTCTCGAGGCCTGAGGGGGTTTGGGGATTCAGTCAGCTGTGTACAATTTGGAGGCAGGCAGTGTCTTTCATGGGGATCCCAACGCCCTCCAGAAATATGAACTTGGTTTTGCTCTCCCATGTCCTTTGGGCACTGGCGACACCAGGACATGGGTACAGCTTCGGGGTTGTGAGAGGCCCAGGGTGGGAGCAAACAAGCATTCCTGTAAATAAAACAGCACCAAGAAGGAAGCATAAATACCTAACCCTTCTGTTTTTAATACAGTAAGCAATGTGCAAATGCTGTCCCTGCTTCAGAGTCTCTGATTATTCCCAGGAACTCATCGTTTGACTTTGTTCCAGGAATGAAAAATCTCTCTAAACCAGAACCAGGGGCTTTTCAGAAACTGTAGAATTGATCAACCTAGTTACACAAGGACCCCATGTTGTTAAAGACAGTTGAGGTGGCCCATCTGGGTTTGTCTATTTGACCTTTATCAATTTCTTTTTTCTTCCTGGGCCTCAGTTTTCTCACTTGTAAAATGAGGAATTTCAATGAGAAGATCTCAGAGGTCCCTTCTGACTGTAAAAGGTTTATGGTTCCAAGTTCAGCAATATGGAAAATTTTTGTAATAGAATAAGAACAAGCACTCATTTCCATGGCACCCAAAGCTTGCAAAGTCTTTTTATCAATCCTATGAGATCAGCAGTTCAAGTATTACTATCTTTGTTTTGTAGATATGAAGTTAAGTGACATTTTTCCCATGGTTTCATTTGTTGGGTTTGGGACTGGAATCCTGGGCTGGCACCATGTCCATATTCTTTTTTTTTTAAACCCTCATCTTCTGTCTTAGAATCAATACTAAGTATAGTTTCTAAGGTAGAAGAGTAGTAAGAGTTAAGCAATGGGGGTTAAGTGACTTAACCAGGGTCACACAGTTAGGAAGTATATGAGGTCACATTTGAACCCAAGACCCCCCAACTCTAGGCCTGGCTAGAACACTGAACAATTTAGCTGTGATATCCAGTGTTCTTTTTACTTAAAGGGGATGGAAGAATTTTACAAAAATGCCTTTTTATCCATTACTTCCAGGTATATCCCTTAATAGGTTTGAGGGAGAGGGACCTAGCATTATTTTTCTACACTCTCTCACATGATTGTTAGGGGCAGAAACAGGAGCAGTGGGCAGAAGTTATTAAGAGGCTGATTAAGTCTTGTTGTCAAGAGAAAAAAAACAAAAACAAAATACCCCAAATTTCCCATCAATTAAAATTTCCCCAAAGTGTCATGGGCTGGCTCAGGCATTTCTGGATTTAATTTCTCCCCAACTCTACCCCTGTAGGTCTTCAAGAAAAGACTTGGTAGCCTCTTGTCAAGTATGGAATCAAAGGGCCTATTGGGTCAGATATTGACTGAACTAGATGGTCACTGAGATCCCTTCTTACTTAAGATTCTGCAAAATGGGCTGGCATATGGAAAGCACTCTGATTATTATAGCATTGCCCAATGGGGCCATATCTGCTCCTCTTCAAAGTAAGTGGCTGAATGTGTTTGTCTGTACTGGGAGCCTTAAGATGAGAATCAGTTTCTATAGACCTCCTTTGATAGCTCTCATATATTGGCTTAGCCCCCTGCCTATGGAGATCATCACTGAACCTTTACCCTTTGACATCCTGTGGAATTCATTTCTGTGTCGAGATACCTTCTGTAGACCTCTCCGTATCTCACGCAGACAACAACAGGCATTTACTAAGCACCTGCTATCAATTTCTTTTTAATCTAGCTTTTGACAAGTACTGTCCCAGGTGCCAGGAATATCAAAGCATAAGTGAAAACAGTCTCTGTCTTCAAGGCAGCTCATATTCTGCTGAGGTAGATTACATATACATGAGATCTTGAAGCTCATACGCAAAATACCTTCATAGTACTATTGGGAGGGAGGGCATGAGGAGCTATAAGTGATGGAGTGGAGGGGGTTCAGAAAAGTCTGAATGTAGAAGGTTGTAGTTGAGTTAATTCTTAAAGGAAACTAGGGATCCTAAAAGCTGGTAGTGAGGATGTGTGTATGTGTGAGGAGGGAGTGCATTCCAGGCAGGGGCTACCATTTTTACAAAGGCAAGGAGATGGGAGATGTAGCATCCAGTATGATGAAGATCAAGAAGGTTAATTAACCTTCTTCATTAACCAATTGGGTTGTACTATAGAATATGGGAAGGGAGTAATGAATAATAAAGCCAGAAAGATAGGTTAGGGAAAAGTGGCTGGATTCATATGGGTTGGGGGGCTGGAGAGCTTTATATCAGGTTGAATTCCATGATAATAGTCCAGTTTGGTACCCTACTCTCATCTCTTGCTTCTTCTCCCTTTACGTAAATGATCATTATACTGATGTGACTAAAATAAACTTTATGAGAAAATGAAATCTTTCTTCTAAGATGCCCTTCTAGCACCTGACAAGATACTCTCAAAAACAAAAGAGACAATTTGTCCTCCCTCTCCCCTCCTCTCAATCCAGCAGTGGAGTGGGAGGCCAGTAATTAGAGTGTGTGTCTATGTGAGGGAAGATTTGTTTTCTTTTGTTGGGACCAAATCCATTTTTGGAGCCATTTGTTGGCTCCAATAGACCTCCTTTCCCTTCCGAGCCGTTAAGGCTTATTGCCACTTACTTTGTCATTTTTAGCTTAAATAAAGGCTGGCTGGTGATGTTGACCCAGTGCCATAGCTCTGTTATCTGTGCTCAGCAGCAGTGGGGTAGCTTCAGGATACACTGAATGGGGGAAGGATGGGGTGGGGGGTGAGAAAGACCTCTTAAAACCCTCCAGGGCACCTTCTGGATGTTAGGACATTCTTCATGGCCTGACTTCATGGAGCTACCCTGCTTTGGTGCTCCAGAGAGCTTATTGGTGGGTATGGTCCCCCTGAGGAGGAGGAGGACCTTGTCTGGAGATTTGAGCTGCTCATTCCTTAAAAGGGTGATGGAGATGGACTAAAAGTTGGACCCATGCTTTCACTGGTTTAGGCAACTAACACCCAGATGAGGAAACTCTCTCAATGTAGAACATCTTCTTTGAGAATGTAGCCTTAGAGAACAAGGAAGTTAAGTGATTTTTCTAAGATCATACAGCTGGGATGGGTTATAGGCTTAACATAAATGCAAGCCTTCCTGTCTCTGCTTCTGCATCAACTGTGGCAAATTGTATGTTGAAGATGCTTAGAGAAAATTGTGTCAGCTTTGGTGTCCATATTTATTCTGGTAAGATCTGTAACAAGAGTAGGTCTTCACCCACAAGGTCTGGTTATTGTAGTATTTCTCTTCTGGGTCCAGCTACCCCCATCACTGCCATCTCTTCCTGCTTCTGGAAAAAAATGGAAGAAACTCTGCCTCCTCTTATGGAGGTGGAGGATTTGTGGTTGTCAGTCATGCCACAGGCACTTGGGTCATATGTCTGTTGTCAGCTGTTGAGGACTGCTCTCGATCTTGCCCGATTGTAATGGGATGGATCCCTAGAATTCCTAGTTACAGCTCTGCTTTCCTATGGAGGCAATTAATAGGTTAGTAGGCAAAGAAGCATGCTAGCCATCCTACTCTTTCAATGAGGAAAATGTAATGCTGATGACGGAAGGGTGAATCCTTGGGTTAGTTTAACTGGGGGAAGGAGAGAAAATTAATTTCATCATTTGATCTTCTCTTTCTCTCTGCCTTCCCCTACTTTCCTCTCTCCTTTGCTCTTTTTCACTCACTTTTCCCTCTCCCTCCCCCATCCTCCCTTCCCACTCTTTCCCATCTCTTCTTTCCTTCTCTCCCTTCCCCCTCTCCCTTTCCTCCTTTCTCTTTCCTCCTTTTTCTTTCTTTTAGTGCTAATATAGGGCTCCATTCTATACTGTGTGTACACAGGGATGGCAGTGGTGATGCAGAGATAAATGAGACATGATCTACTGGTCTTCAGGGATCTTCCAGTATCCTGCAATGAATAAGACATATACACAGATAATTGTAATCCAAAGTACAAAGTACTATTAGAGCCTTGAGAAGCAAAGCTGGAGTGATCAGGGAAGACTTCTTGGAGAATGCTTTAGGACATAGGTCTTGAAGAATGGGCAGGATGTGCCCATTTAATTCCACCATTAAATGTCTGGTGCTCCAGTAATCTATTTCCTGTGCCCTGCAGCATTCCCAGTTCACTGGAGCTGCTTCAGGCCACAAAAGCTCTTTTTTTTTAAAACACAAAAAATTTCCTGGTGATGTGATAAGGCAGTGACTCATGGAACCCTGTGAGTTCAGAGGAATCCAAATTGTAGGTGACCCAAAGGACAGTAAAAGGCTGTCCTGGTGAGTGGAAGGAAAGAGTGGAATATTACCAGTGGTGGTTTGTCCTTAAGAAATGGCACAGAAGGCATCAGGGACAGGTGGGGAAGTGGTTGGCCCATCAAGGGAGAGTGGAGAGCAGAGGAATGGCCTTGAGTGCTCTACTGGTCTTCCCAAAGTACTTAAATGGCCATCATTTTCTTGAAGCACAGGTTTAGCCTCGTTCCTCTCCTGCTCAAAATGTGAATCCCAGCCACATAGATGACATCATGGCCCCAGTGGAGTAGTTTAGGAATAATTTGGGCATTCTATTGATGAAGTAAAAGAACTAGCTCAAGGTTATATGGGCAAGTAAACCTGTATAATAATCACCATAGATGATATCAAATATATAATATGCATAAGGAGACATATTAGAGGTAGGTTTAGAATCCAGACCCTTTGGCTCCAACACAGTTTTTAAAAAAATTCTCACCTTCCATCTTAGAATCAATTACTGGGTATTGATTGGTTCCAAAGCAGAAGAGTGGTTAGGACTGAGCAATAGGAATTAAGCCTAGGGTCATATATCTAGGAAGTGTCTGAAGTTAGATTTGAACCTAGGACTTCTTCAGTCCTGACTGTCCTACACTGAGCCACCTTAATGTACTGAAAACATGAATTCTTAATGAAAGGATATAGGAGTATTAAAATGCCTTTTTCTAAACTCATACCTTCTGTCTTAGAACTGATACTAAATATTGATTCTGAGGCAGAAGAGCAGTAAGGGCTTAGGCAATGGGGATTAAGGGACTTGCCCACTGCTAGGAAATGTCTGAGTTCACATTTGAACCCAGGACCTCCCATCTCTAGGCCTGGCTTTTAATTTACTAAGTCACCCAGCTGCCCCTCCAGGGTACTCTTCATGTTTTATCAATCAGGATTTGTTTGGTCTACAGGAAGCCTTTCCAACCTCTTAACTCTAGTGACTTTCTTCTTTATTTCCTAGTTATTCTTTATAAAGCTTCTTTTGTACCTAATTGTTGATTTGTCATCTACCCCATTAGATTAGAAGCTCTTTGAGAGCATGGGCTATCTTTTGCCTCTTTTTGTATATTCAGTGCTTAGCACAGTGTCTGGCATATAGTAGACCCTAAATAAATATTCATTAGCTGGCTGACCAGTCAGCATTTATGTGAGAGTACGGTAAATCTGGAGTGAGGCAGGGGACCAATTCATTTCCCACTTTTTGGACCTCAATTTCCTCATTTGTGAAGTGTGGAGTTTGGACTAGATGTCCTTTGAGGTCTCTTCCTTCCCTGGATCCTACAGCCCTCAGTTTCCTTACCTGCCAAATAAGAGGTCTGGAAGAGACCATCTGCACCTCCAGACCAGAGATTATTTTCTACCTCTGGACCTTTTTTCTTTGTCAAGGACCCCTTTGGCCAGACTGGTGAAGAGTCTACCGTCTCCTTGGAATCACATTTTTAAATTGATTTTGAAAATGGCAAAGAAAACCAATTGCACTAAAATATAGTTATCAACATATTTTAAAAGTCCACAGATTCACAAGCCACTGTGTTAAGAGCCCTGTGGCCAGGGCCTCTGATCTCAAGAAAGAAGAACCAAGCCTGTGCCAGGGTCCATTACCTCTCCCAATTTCCCTTCCATGGAAGTTGCTTATAGTGAGAAGAATCCATGACAGAGGAGAAAGGGATGACCAGAGGTCTTGTCTAGCTTCCTTTTCTTTCCAAGTGATGCCTTTGAGTACAGATCCCATCCAGTGGGCTACCATTTGTATTTTTTTCTATTGGGCAGCAGGCTGGGAACGTGTTTGACTGTGAATTCGACTTCGTTGAACTTGGCTGGTTGACAGGGGAGCTGCAATGGAATCTTACTGTCCATAGTACCAGTCCCAAAGCATTCTGGGAATTTTTTTTTTTTTGGTAACAATTTTGTTTTAGTTGATAGTTCGGAGTTCTTTAGCCATTCACTCTAGATCAGGATGGCAACAGGAAAGCAATTAGGCCTAAGAGACCCCCAAAAGACTTACTTTTTCATATTGTAAAACAATTCATTGCCTTCTCAAATAAAAGATCATAGCCAGAGTCCCCCCACCCCTAACCCAGCAGAGCTTGGAGGTTAAAGACAGACTGGGGCTCATTGGCCTAAAAGCTTTGAATACACGTGTCAGGAAGGCTGGAGTGGAAACTGCTGTGGATAATTGGGTTCTCTTGTGGCGGGGAGAAGATCAGAGGCCCTGCGTGCATGGGGGCTTCTGGGGCCAGCTGCGGTGGCTGGAGGTCTGGCGGCGCAGGAACCCCCTCCGAGGCTTCTCCCGTGTGGACTCCCCCTCCCAGCCGGCTCCTGCACAAAGCCGCTCCAGGGGAGGGGGTGAGGCTGAGAACGATTTGTTTTCCTGGGTTGGCAGGCAGTCAAGCAGTCCTCGCCTGTCTCCTGATTAGGTGCAAGCCTGTTCTCATTACCGGGTCTGGGCTGTGATTGTAGCATCCGGCTCCATCGCTTCTCTCTTTTAACCCTTCTCTGCGTTTTGGGCAGAGCAGCCGCTTCGTGGCCTCGTTTTGTTGGGGTGGGACGCCGGGCGTGGGGTGGTGGCCATCGCAAGGCATCTTGGGCCTCTGCCACCGAGGAGGCCAACGACTCCTTCCCGGCATCAATACCCCGGCCAAGCGGCAGCTCTCTGAAAGTGGTCCTGATGAATGGTACCCTGGCATCCCGGCGACAGAGAAAAATGGGGCGGTGGGAGTGGACAGGACGGAGCTGGGGCCGTGCTGGAGCCGGGGAGAACTCTCCCTCCCCCTAGAGTCCTGAACCCCAGGGAGCCCCTGGCCTCTACTTCTCGGCCGGAAAGAGGCCCCCATCGCCCAGCACCCTTTTAGCGGAGGTACCCTCTGCCTTGGGAGGAGTTTCCTAACCCGGGATTCCCCATGTCGCCGAAATCACAATCCAGGCCTCGTCCCTAATAATAGCAGACATTCAAGTAATGCTTTAAGGTTGGCAAAGTATTTTACGTACCTTAGCACATTTAATTAAAGTAATAGAGGCACTTAAAGCTATAACTAGTATGAAACCACTGGGCCTTTGCCAAGGGAGCTGACATCCTGGGATGTGTGCACAGAGTTGGGCATGTCCTCTCCTGGGGGATCCAGAGACTGCCGGCTTTTTGGTCTCCTGTTGGCCTTTACTGCACCGTGTCTGATGCCCTGACCCCTTGCCCAGATCGTGCTGCAGTCACTCATACTGTCTATCGTATTTCCTGGTGTCTGCCTGCCTCATCACCCCTGCCTCCCCTTTTATGTTCTTTTCTTATTTTTAAACATTTTAATATTTCCTCTATATTTTTATTTTAAATATTTATATATTCATATTTTAGAGTTCTATTTATATATTTCTACATTTCTATTTTTAGACTTCTATTTATATAGTTTATATATTTCTATTTATTTTTTATTTCTATTTTTCCATTTATATATTTTATATATTTCTATTTATTTTTTAATTCTATTTTTCTATTTCTATTTTTAGACTTCTATTTATATAGTTTATACATTTCAATTTCAATTTCAGTTTTTCTATTTATTTCTAATTTTAGACTTCTATTTATATATTTCTATATAGTTCTGTTTTCCTATTTATATATTTCTAATTTTAGACTTCTATTTATATATTTCTATATATTTCTATTTTTAGACTTCTATTTATATATTTCTATTTTAGACTTCTATTTATATATTTTATATATTTATATTTATTTCTATCTTTCTATTTCTCTCTATATATAGAGAAATAGAAAAATTCAAAATTAAATATTAATAATTAATATAATATAATAATTAATAATATATTAAAACCCTTACCTTCTGTCTTGGAACCAATATTGGTTCCAAGGCAGAATAAGGGCTAAGCAATGGGGGTTAAGTGACTTGCTAAGGGTCACACAGCTGGGAAGTGTCTGAAACCAGATTTGTACCTAGGATCTCCGGTCTCTAGGCCTGACTCTCAATCCACTGAGCTACCCAGCTGCCCCTCTATTTCTATATTTCTATTTGTATTTCTATTTTGTTTCTGTTTCTGTTTTATATTTCTATATTTTATATTTCTATTCTTCTATATTTATATTTTATCTCTACATTTCAATTGGTTATTTCTATTTTTCTAGATTTCTATTTTATTTATAGATTTCTATTTTTTACATCTCTCTATATTTATATTTTGCTATATTTATATTTTATTTCTAAATTTCATTTAAATATTTCTATATTTCCACTTTATTTCTGTTTCTGTTTTTTATATTCCCATATTTCTATTTGTTTCTATATTTCTATATTTTATATATTTTTAACCCTTCCCTTCCATTTTAGAAAAAATACTGTGTATTGGTTCTGAGGCAGAAGAGTGGTAAGAACTAGCTAGGCAGTGGGGTGTAAGCAATTTGCCCAGGCCACTTGACATCCTAATCTTCACTGGACACAGCTGTGCTCTATGCAGGATAGCTCTCTTTGCATCCGTCCATCTATCTCCAATGTCTGGCTCCTATTGCTGAGCAGATGTCAACATCTGAAACTGAACCTCTTCCTGAGCCTTATGCTCACAGGTGGGTGCTGGTGCTCCCCCTTAACTGCTTCTCCCTGACAAGGGGGTCTGGTTACTGCTTTGCAGGCCACCTCAGGCCTTGGTACAGGTTGGAGAGAGAAATCTATGCTGGAGAGTTGAGGCTCAGAGAGAATTAGAGGGCTCCATCCAGGTGAGGAGCTGCTGATGACAGCAAAGGGAAGTCACTAGGAGGGAATTCGCTGAGTTAGTGTAAGCTCCTTGCTTAGTCATGGGAGATAAGAAATGAGAACCCCTCAGGGCCGAGGCCAGCTCAAAATTCTCAAGTTTATCAATAGTCTGAGACCACTGGTACAAATAATAATTGTTCCCACTTTCATAGTGCAGATAGATGGCATAGTGGATATACTGCTGGGCCTGAAGTCAGAAAGACTCATCCCCCTGAGTTCAAATCCAGCCTCAGATATGTATTAGCTGTGTGACTCTGGACAAGTCACTTTTGCCTCAGTTTCCTCTTCCATAAAATGAGCTGGAGTAGGAAATGGCAAACCATTCCGGTATCTTTGCCAAGAAAACCCCAAATGGAGTCATAAAGAGTCAGACATGACCAACTACTGAGTAACAACAACAAGATTTAAAGAATTCATTCCTCACACCAATGCTATGAAGCTGGGAGTGTGTTATTATTGATATTTAACAAATATATTTAACAGACCATGAGGAAATGGGGACTTGGAGTGGTTGTGACTTGCCCAAGGTCACATATCTATATTATGCTCCCTAGCATTTATGTAGTGCTTGTAGGTTTGCAAAACACCTTACAAACATCTCATTTGATCCTCACAACTCTGGCAGATAGTTGCTATTAGTATTAGGCTCCCTTCTCTCCCTCCCTCCCTCCCTCCCTCCCTCCCTCCCTTCCTTCCTTCCTTCCTTCCTTCCTTCCTTCCTTCCTTCCTTCCTTCCTTCCTTCCTTCCTTCCTTCCTTCCTTCCTTCCTTCCCTCCCTCCTTCCCTCCCTCCTTCCCTCCTTCCTTCCTTCCTTCCTTCCTTCCTTCCTTCCTTCCTTCCTTCCTTCCTTCCTTCCTTCCTTCCTTCCTTCCTTCCTTCCTTCCTTCCTTCCTTCCTTCCTTCCTTCCTTCCTTCCTTCCTTCCTTCCTTCCTTCCTTCCTTCCTTCCTTCTTTCCCTTTAATTCAGTTTTAGAATCATTACTAAGTGTTGGTTCCAAAGCAGATGAGCAGTAAGAGCTAGGTAATTGGTGTTAAATGACTTGCCCAGCATCACACATCTAGGAAGTGTCCAAGGCCATATTTGAACCCAGGATCCCCAGACCTGGCTTTCTATCCACTGACCCACCAAGTCACCTTAATTTGTCTCTTTTCAACATCTGACTGTTACCTCTATGGTTGCTCTGCTTTCTGGGGGTCAAGGACAGTAATTCTACTCGTTTTTCTACTTGACAAGCCCTTTGGATACTTGAAGACAGGCATCCTTCTCCATCCCCTTTTCTCCTTGCTCCCCCTAGGCTCTTTTCAGGCTTGTTGTTTAGTCTTCTTTTTTTCAGTCATTTCCCCATTTAGGGTTTTCTTGGCAAAAAATATTGGAGTAGTTTGCCATTTCCTTCTTCAGATCATTTTATAGATGAAGAAACTGAGGCAAACACAGTCAAGTGACTTCCCCAGGATCCCACAACTAGTCTGTGTCTATGGCTAGATTTAAACTTAAGAAGAGGAGTCTAAAAATCCAATTCTTTCAACTCATCTTCATGATTGCATGAACCCTAGATGAGAACATTCACCATCTTGTCTTTTTTTTTTAACATTCTTGATTTTATCCATATCTTTCCTAAGCTGTGGTGCCCAGAACTAAACACAAGACTCCATATATAGAACTGAATGGCAGGATCCTTTATCATCTCCCTAATTGACATTATCTCTCTTACTGTAGATGAAGCTGGCCTCAGTTATTTTGGCTCCCATATCACACTGTTGGCTCAGATTTATCCTTCATGATAGTCTTACCCTAACTAACTTTCTATAACAGTCTTTTGAAGTTTATTTTAAAAACCCAACTATAAGGCTTTACAGTTGACTGCTGAGCTCTCCTCTAATTAGATTCATCCCAATATTTTAACCCAAGATTCTGGATTCTGACTTGGTCATTCAATGCTTTAGCTTTCACCCCTTGCTTTCTGTCCTCTGCAAATGTTATATGTAAACCCTCTCTTTCCCCAAGTCATTGATAAAATATTAAATAGCCTAGGGCCAAGCCTTGGGGCCCACATTTCTGGGTCATTCCTTTGGAAACCTCCTTCCAAGGAGATACCTTCACAGCATCATGGACTACTATTTTGATTTACCCATACAACTAATTACAAATCTAACTAATTGTTTCCTAGTCCCCATCTCTCCAGCTTTTCCATTAGACTATCACACGACACTTTAATGATTTAGTTAAGAAACAGGCAAACCACATTTTTTGTCAGTTTTGTAATCTTGTCAGAGAAGGAAATGAAGCTACTCTGGTATGAGTTGTTCTTGGTGAAACCCTACTGGCAATGATGATGACCATCTCCTTTTCTAAATATTTACTCACCATCCTTTTAATAGTTGTCTGAATTTTTTCTAGGCATTAAAGTTAAGATTACTAGACTATAGGTTGCCGACTCCATTCTCTTTTCTTTTTGATAATCGACACCACACTTAACCTTCTCCAGTCCTGCAGTACCTCCCCTCTTCTCTGATATCTTGCAAAGATTGTTGCCGGTGGCCTAGCAATCAAATCTGCTCATTCTCTCAACACTCAAACCTGCAGTTCATTTGGTTCAGGTGACAAACTCATTAAGGGAGGCAAGGTCCTTGTTTGTCTATTTTCTGACTTATCTTAGCTGTCAATTCCCAATTAGTTACTTCTAGTCCCCAAATCATTCTCCTTGTTAGAGAAAATAAGCAAAATAAAGTTCAAACAGCTCTGCCTTCTCTCCCTCAATCCTTCAATGACTCAATCTAACTTTTTCAAAGGTTTATTAAGCACCTATTCTGTATAAGGCACATGGTAGGTGGTGGGTGCTTTAAGACAAAAATGAAACCATTTCTGCCCTCAAGGAGCTTCCCTTTTCTGGTGGGTAGTGATAACTTTACAACACCTACCAAGTAAAGAAATGCAAAGTAACAAGAAAGCAGTCAGTGGGTAAGGAAAATACATTAATTACTGGGGAAGATATGCAAATAATGATTCAATGACATTGAATGTGAGTTAACACAAAAGGGGCAAAAGTGGTATAAAGACTTTTAAACTGGCTTCAAAGCCAGAGGACTTGTATTCCAGTCCTTCCACTGATACACACTAGCTGTGTGATTTTGGGTGAGTCCCTTAACCTCCAGTGCTTTATGAGATTCCCTAAGATTGTAAATTGTAGAAGAAATGCAAACCTGCACTAACCCATCCATCTTGTTGTTCTTGTCATCATCTTCATATTCTTGTTCTCCTTCCTCTTTCTCCTCCTCCTCCTCTCTTTAAAAATGTCCTTTTAATTCTCTTTAGCTCTCCTTAACAAACTCAGCTCATTCGTGGCTCTGGCAGTCCTGATTCCATTCTTACAGAGCATTACCATTAAAAAAAATCATTTTCTATTATAGTCTCCTTCCTCACTCCCATCTGTGTATATTTTTAAAAACTAAGTTGGTGAGGTCCCTGTGCATCCTCATCTGTTTCTTCTGACAATTTCACCTTTCCCTTGCCATTGGAATAACAATGTCATGCTTTCAGAAATTCCTTCTTGAGATACTTCTTTGGCTGACTTTCCCTGTGGAATTTTAGTCTATGATATTCTAGCTATCTCTTGACTTCTTCCAAATCTAGAATGCTTGTCAGACAATACTTGACTTTTCTCTTCATCACGAATTGTAAAAGAGAGGTACACATTTTTTTTCCTGAGGTTCCCATCATTTCCATGCCACCAACCAGCTCCTATTTGTTGATGAGGATCAGACCCAGAATTGTGTTTCTTCTGTTCTTCTTCCTTTTGAAGTATGATATTCTTACTAAGGCAAAGTGAGAAATAAACTGCTGATACAGAGAGAGAGAGAGATACAGAGAAAGACAGACAGAAAGAGACAGACAGAGACAGAAACAGAGATACAGAGAAAGACAGAGACAGACAGAGAAACAGATACAGAGAAAGACAGACAGACAGAGAGAGATAGAAACAGAGATACAGAGAAAGAGAGAGAGAGAGAGAGAGAGAGAGAGAGAGAGAGAGAGAGAGAGAGAGAGAGAGAGAGAATTCTAGCGAATATCTAAATAATCTGAGTTCTCTCATCATTGTTATATAATGCCTTTGTGTCAGGTTTGCAATCTGGATCCTAAAGTCATCAATTTCCTTTATCCTTCCAATTTTTCTGTCACTCTTGTGACAATGATGATTTTTTCCCCGTTTTTTTGTTCATCTTAACCTGACCTTAACCCATATATTTTCTATCCTTTCCACATTCCCAACCCTAATTCCTAGGTTTCCCTCCATGAGAACATATTTTTATATAATTTAATCCCCCAGACTTCCCTCCCCTTCTTTACCTATATTCTTTGTTGTGAGTAAGGCATGCTATTTCCTTCAGAATTGTATTCCAGTCAAGGGGGTCATCTGTTCATTGTCAGTGATACCTCTGAGATCAAATTTATCCCTTTGCATCAAGATCTCAAATTCTTCTTGCTTGTTACTCATATTTTGGGTATTTGTTGAGCAGCCATATGAGGTCATGAATTGTGTTAAATGGCCTTTTATTTCCCTTTGAATTTTACAAAGTAGATTTCAAAAACTGTTTTGAAATTAGTACATTAATACATGTCCTTTGTTTTCAAACACTTCTGAAGAATACTAACAATTGCTCTAAAAATACAGAATTCTTTTTTTTATCTGTTAATTAAAGCAGGACCATTAGAAAACTTATAGCAGAATTTTGTTTGGTTGCATCAACAAACATGTATGTATGCATCCCCTTCACCCCCCAAAGTTTCCATAATTCATGCTTTTTTACTAATTTTGGTAGCTTTTCCATGAATAAGTCTGAAATGCTATTATTTCTGTCTTAAAAAAATTAGATCTAAGCCTTCCTTTGTGTTTGTTAAGTAACTTTGTCCTTTGTATAGAGAGACTCTATCCCAAGTTTTGCTGGTATTTTTGGGGATTTTTTAGTGACTATGTAGGGGGACAAACTTGTAAATGTGGGCTGTGTATGGGGGAGGTTCCCTCTGGGCATGTGCTGCAGGGACCTGGAAATATAATTTTTCCAAGGATGCTTATCTCCTATTTTTTTTAAAAGCAAACCAAATTAGTCTTGAGAAGTTAAGTACCATATGAATCAGTTCTCCTAGCACCGAAAATAACTTGCAAAGAATTTATAGATCCCTGAAGTTCTCCTGATTTTTTATATTGTTTACTTTCCTTTCTAAAATATCAAATAACTCACAGGTGGTAGGTGAGTTGGCCATACGGGTAATTTGAAATGAGGAATGGACAGCAAGAGAAATTTCCTTCTAGGGGGTCAGTGCCAGGGTGACTACCTAAGACTAATGGTGCGGGATTAATAACCCTGGGCTGCTTTCATATTCATGGCCTGTTCCCTACGTAGGCTGGGGATATTTTCCACTTTTATGTCCTGCACACAACTGTAAAGTGTGGACGGTTTCATTGCGGCTGTGTGCGTAATGAGATGCGCAGGAGCTGAGCCTGCCCATTAATCAGTGTTTGCTGGATGCTTCTGGAAGCCTGACCTATTGCTGCTAGAACTGTTGTGAATTTGCCAGTTTTCCCCAGTGAAGGCTGGCATGGCAGACCTGGGAGCTTTGTCAAGCTGGCTCTGTTGTCCAGGATCTCTGGCCATGAGGCTGGACTGACTATGGCGAGGGGGACAAAGGGAAACAGTCAAATTATAGGGCAGAAAGCCTCTCCGATTGGGGAGGATGGGTAGACCCTGAGAGGGCAGTGGGGCATGGGATCTAGAGCAGAGTCATTAGAGCTTGACCTTTTCTCCTATGGGAGGCGCTAGGAGCTGACCTGGGCACATAGTCTTGAAACTATGGTAGGATATACTTTGTATGGCAGAATCAGAACCCCCCAAACTCCCAGCAGGTCAGAAATATGGGCTAAATGTAAAAGGATGAAAATTAATATGACTCAGATGCCAAGTCCTATGTTTGGATTAAAAAAATCAATACTATAGAGAATGGGAAGGGAGGGAGGGAATGTGACCCTGGCTGGAGTTCATGTGAAAAGGACCTGTCTTTTTTTCTTTTTAATGCACAATACAAGATCAATATGTGTGTGATATTGTAGCCAAAAAAAGCTAATGTGACCTTAGACTTTATGAATAGACGCTTAGAGGCCAGAACAAAGGAGATGAGAGCTCGTATACACTATCTGCTCTGGTCAGACCAGGATGGAGTATAGCATGTAGTGGAGTGCTGAGAATCACCTTAGGGAGGACATTGGCCACCTGGAATGTGTCCAGAAGTGGGTGCCTGGGACGGGAAGAGGTTTGGAGGTTATACCTAGGAGAAATCCACGAGGTAATGGAGTGTTTGGTCTAGAGGAGCCTGCAAGGGTGCAGCTTGAGAGTGGGGAGCCAGGGTGAGCTGCCATCTTTTAATATTTGAGGGGCTATCAAAGGGAAGAGGGTCTAAACTGCTCTTTCCTAGACAACTGGCCTAGGAACTTACTGGGAAAAGTTGTGGAGAGGCAAATTTCTGCTCAATAAAAGGACTATTCTGACAACTAGAGATGTTGCAAGGTCATCTAGCCTATTATTGGGGTAGGTAGGGAGATTGCTTATCAGGGATGTTATAGCAGCTAGGTGGTGAAATGGGCCTGAAGTCAGAAAGAACTGAGTTCAAATCCAGCCTCAGACACTAGCTGTGTGACTGGGCAAGCCATTTCACCTCTGTATTCCTCCTTTTTGTAAAATGGGAATGATAAGACTACCACCCTCTCAGGAGTGTTTTGAGGATCAAATGAGATAATATTTGTGAAAAGCTTAGCACAGTGCTAAGTAGTAGGTGCTTTTCCTCTTTTTTCATTCTCTTCCTCCCTTCCTTCTTTTTCTGTCCCTCCCTCTCCTTTCCTCTCCTTCCTTCCTTCCTTCCTTCCTTCCTTCCTTCCTTCCTTCCTTCCTTCCTTCCTTCCTTCCTTCCTTCCTTCCCTCCTTCCCTCCTTCCCTCCTTCCCTCCTTCCTTCCTTCCCTCCTTCCCTCCTTCCCTCCTTCCTTCCTTCCGTCCTTCCATGTCCATCTTTCCTTCCGTCCTTCCATGTCCATCTTTCCTTCCTTCCTTCCATGTCCATCCTTCCTTCCTTCCTTCCATGTCCATCCTTCCTTCCTTCCTTCCTTCCATGTCCATCCTTCCTTCCTTCCTTCCTTCCTTCCTTCCTTCCTTCCTTCCTTCCTTCCTTCCTTCCTTCCTTCCTTCCTTCCTTCCTTCCTTCCTTCCTTCCTTCCTTCCTTCCTTCCTTCCTTCCTTCCTTCCTTCCTTCCTTCTTTCCCTCCCTTCCTTCCTTCTTTCCCTCCCTTTCTTCCTTCTTTCCCTCCCTTTCTTCCTTCTTTCCCTCCCTTCCTTCCTTCTTTCCCTCCCTTCCTTCCTTCTTTCCCTCCCTTCCTTCCTTCTTTCCCTCCCTTTCTTCCTCTATTCCTTCCTCCCTTCCCTTCTTCCTTTTCTCCCTTCTCCCTTCTACCTCTCCCTCACTTTCCCCCCCTCTATCTACCTGATGACTTCTGAGGGTTGACATGAAGATCAAGAGCAAGAATATTTTTAGAGCACTTTGCAACCATTAAAACAACATACAAATGCCAGGATGATGATGATGATGATATTTCCTTTTTTTTGTAACCCTAATGCCCGGCACGGTCCCTTTGCACAGAAGGGCTTAATAATTGCTTGTTAGAGTGAATAGAAGACTATGCTATTGTTGCTGTAGTTAAGTACGGTTGGTCTAGTTTTGCTATTGTGCCAGGCTTTGCAGGAGACAGAAGAGAAACTAGAAGCGTGGTCACTGTCCTTATGGAGCTTAAACATCTCCCTGTGGAGATAAGAAGAATGCAGGTTTGTACGGTGTATGAAGATGTGTGAAATTGTATGATTCCCAGCTTCAGGAATGGAGAGAGGGAAAAGAATAGTTGTGCTCCAACTTCACTGGGGTGGCATAGTGCCTGGCATATAGCCAGTGCTTCATAGATTTTTTTCCTCTTTTCTTTTCCTTTAAAAAAAACTTTCATCTTCTGTCTTAGAATTGATACCAAGTATGAATTCTAGGGCAGAAGATTGGTCAGGGCTCGGCAATGGGGGTTAAGTGACTTGCCCAGGGTCACATAGCTAGGAAGTACCTGAATCCAGATTTGAACTAAAGACCTCCTGTCTCTGGACCTCTATCTACTGAGCCACCCAGCAGCCCCTCCTTTCTCTCCCTTTATTCTTTCTCTCCCTTCCCCTTTCTCTTCCCTTCCCCCCTTCCTTCCAAATCTACCTTCATGAAGGAGAGAGGTTCATCTGTACCTTGAAGGATGACCACATTTCAATGCCATGCACACAGTGGATATATAATAAGTGCTGGTTGAATTGGATTCAAACAATAATAGAGAAATGTTTGCCCTTTTATTTGAGGAGCATGAACTGAAAAATTTATTCTTATTTTTAATAATAGAGGCAGTGAGGCATGGTTGATAGAAGTTGACCTTGGAGCAACTAGGAATACCTTGGATCAAGTCACTCTTGACACATACTGGTTGTGTGGTCCTGGGAAAGTCATTTAACCTCTTCTTGCCCAAGGCAAGTCTCTAAATGTTTAAGGAATGGCATAGATCATCTCAGTTCTGTCATTTACTAACTACATGACCTTGGATAAATCCCTTCCTCTTTTTGAGTCCCTCAGTTTCTTATCAGTAAAATGGGGGTAATTATCTTACTACCACCATGCTATTAGAAAAGTGACAGGGAAATATGAGAGAGGCCAGGGAAGAAGGCTGCTTTCATTGTCTTGTCTGTTGTCATCTTTCTGGGACACGCAGCAAGAATGCCACGTCCCACATATGTGTTTAGAAATATACATTTCCCCCCGCCTTCCTCCTTCCCTCTCCCCATCCTCCCCCAGCTGCCAAGACTCATGATAACAGCTTGAATATCAACATTAAAATGCCACTTTGGAGATCAATAGTAATACACGTGTGGCATTTAAATATTTGCAATCAATGTGGTTGCTTGAAAACAAGCCCCCTAGAAGGCTGATGGGCATGGGGGCAGGGATGGGGAGGTGGGAAGCAGCATATTGAGCCTTAGTTATAATTTTCAGTGGCCCCCAAATCAATATATGCCAGATTACATTTTCATTTCTATTCTTTTGAATCTTTATTCTCATTTGGGTGTATATTTCTAATCTCTCACATACCCACATTCCTGGTTGTGGCAGGTTTGTTTCTGGTCTTTGAGAACTGGAGTTTAAAGGGGAAAATGGCTCCCCTTTGGGCTAAATGAAGAGTGGAGTTTTACTTAAGCTTTTGATAAGACCCTTAACTTCCCTGGGTCTCAGTTTCCTCATCTGCAAAATGAGGGAGATGGTCTACATCAGAGGTTTTTAACTTTTGTGTAATTGATCCCTGGCAAAGTCTATAAATCCCTTCTTAGAATAATGTTGTTAAATGCATAGAATAAAATGCAGAGTATTACAAATTATATCAAAATCTAGTTATTGGAATATATTAATAAAACCAATACAAATTCAGAGAAGCCTCAAATTAAGAATGCCTTGTCTAGATGACCCTTGAGGTTCCTTCTAGAAATAAATCTATGGTCTAATTTCATTTCATGGATGAGTAACCAGGTCTACACATGGAAAAGTGATTTGCTCAGGATCACACAGGTAGCAAGGATCCAAGGTAGAATTTGAACCCAGCTTCTCTAGATCCAGTATTCCTTTTTTAAAAATCCTTACCTTCCATTTTAGAGATAATACTATGAATTGGTTCCAAGGCAGAAGAGTGGTAAGGGCCAGGCAATGGGGGTGAAGTGACTTGCCCAGGGTCACACAGCTAGGAAGTGTCTGAGGCTATATTTGAACCCAGGATCTCTCATCTCTGAGCCTGGCTCTCAGTCCAATGAATCACCCATCTGCCCCCGAGACTCACTATTCTTCCTGCTTTGTCTTCAGTGTTTCGTAGCTACATACTCAGGCCTAATTTTTACAAAGGTTATTGTTGCGTTTCTATGTCATAGTTTCACTACATCAATGGTTTGTGGTGCATTATGGGTTGTGGGCATTATTGTTATTGTGAGCATTATTATTATTATTATTACTAATGCTATATTTACAAGGGAGACAAATATCTTTTTCAAAGGAGCAGAGATGCTGGGCAAAGGTTGTCAAATGCAAAGTATGGGAGGTTAAGATACTGTTCTTCCCTCTTCCCCTTATGGCCAAAGTCTTTTGCTCAAATGCCATACAGTTTTGTAACTACTGTAATTCTTAATTTGCTTCTGTTTTCTCTGCCCCAAAGAATCATCTTGGGACTAGATAGGACAGAGCAAAATTGGATCCTAGGGAACCGATGCCCAACTTGGGTAATCCATCAACAAGAAGAACATTGACATGCTCCTTCCCAATTGCTGTGCCCTTCCATCCTGGTGTATACACAGAAAGAATTGGGAGATACGGTTTTTGAGCTAATTTTATAAAAAGGAAAAAATGGCGCCTGTAAACAACATAGGACAGTGATTTTGACTTTGATTCTGGGCAAAATCTGCGAATGTAGATTAACGGAAAAAGCCTCCCTCATAAGCTTCCTAGCTGTATGACCCTGGGTAAATCACAACCTTTGACTGCCTGACAGAAGGATCCATTGGATCTGCTGGAGAAAGAAATGGCAGCCACTCCAGTATCCTTGCCAAGAAAACTCCATGGGTCATTATGGTCCAGGGGGTCATGAAGAATTGGATGCTACTGAGTGACTGAACAACAAAATTAAAGAGATGACTCATGACAATTTAGAACAGGAAGCAGTAATATGAAAGAATACCTAGTTTACATTTTCACTAAGGACAGGTGATGACAGAGTAAGCTTATTTCTGAACATTCTGGAGTTAAAAAACCCGAGTTTGAATCTTGCCTCAGATTATTGCTATCTGGAACTAGGGAAATAGCTTAACCTTCTTTGGCCTGTTTTTTCATCATCAATATGGAGATGATAACACCTGCCCCACAGGATTGTTATGATGATTGAGATAACTTATGTAAAGTGCTTTGCAAACGCTATGATGAATGGAACTGTTAAAAATGGATTTTACCAAGATAATGAAGGCTTCTTTCATCAGATATTTCTTTTTTACCTCTATTAAGGACTAGAAAGCTGCAAAACTGCTAGATTTTAGCAAAACTTTTGGTAAAAATCTACCACCATTCATTTGAAAAATATGGAGTGATATGGCCAGATAACTGTATAGTTTGGTGAATTTGAAACTAGTAAAGTGGCTGTAACCAAAGAAGAGTCATTAATGGTTCTGTGTCAGTTTAGGGAGAAGCCTATAGTACAGTGTTCTGAGTATCCATGTTTGCCATGCATTAGTCGATGTTCTGATCAATGACTAAGATAAAGACATAGGTGGATAGCATCTCTTCATATTTTCAGATGACAAAACAGCGAGAGGGAGAACTAACATATTGGTCAACAGAGTCAAGATCCAGAGAGCTCTAGACAGACTAGAAGCCTGAGCTAAATCTACTATGATGGAATTGAATAGGAACAAAAGTAAAATATTATGCTTGGACCCAAAGCTGAAATTTTCAAGTGAAAATTGGCTAGACAGCAGCTCATATGAAAAATTCTGTCAATTTTATTGGACTTCCAGCCCAATATGAGTCAATAGAGTGATATGGCAACAAAAAAGTGAATTTATTTTTAGGTATAGTGTCCAGGGCTAGGAAAGTGATGATTCTGCTGTTCTCTGCCTTATCAGACCTTATTTGGAATATTGTGGTCAGTTTTGGGCATTACCATTAAGACAGAGAGTATACAGAGGAGGGCAACCAGAAAGGTGAAGGACTTGACTCCTTAACATATGAGGACTGGTTGAAGGAACTCAAGTTATTTCTCCTGGAGAAGAGATGACTTTGGGTAGGTCATGATAGCTGTCTTCAAGGATTTATTTTAAAGGATATTATATGAAAGAGGGATTGGCCTTACTCTGCTTGGCCCCA
>NC_077230.1:404282202-404332202 GCF_027887165.1 Monodelphis domestica | reverse complement strand
TTTGCTAGATAGATTGCCTCTCACTGATGTCACAGCATCAGAGATGTTTCTGGCAAAGTAAATCATTTGTGTGTTATAAGTTGTCCAACACCCTGCATGTGCATGATAGACGGCAATAAAATTGCATAGATATAGTTTTCCATGATGGACCGTAATGGTTTCTCTGGAGTCATTATGGCCCAGTGTGTAAATAATCTGTGTTTTAAAATTGTCTTAAATGTGCTCGTACAATGGACGGTAATGTCTTCTCCAGATTCATTAAGCCTATCAAGAGCCCACAGTTAACAAGCATCTAAAGTGAGTGGGCTGCATATTTACACACCAACTCCCTGAGTTTGGCTATCAGCCTGACTGTTTTCCTGATGTATCCCTGAGAAGGAAGGAAGGAGGGAAAGTTGAAAGGAAGAAGAAAGGGGGGGAAGGAAAGGAGAGAGGAAGAGAATAGAATCAAAGCAAGAGGGAGGGGGGAGAGAGAGAGAGAGAGAGAGAGGAAGGGGAAGGAAAGAGAGAAGTGTAGAGGAAGGAGGAAAGAGAAATGGAGAGAGGAGAAAAAGATGAGAAAGGGAAAGAAGAGAAGAGATAAAAGGATTAAGAGAAAAGAAAGGAAGAAATAAAAAGATTAGGAGCAGAGAGAGAGAGAGGAGGATAAAAGACAGTTTGAAGAGGAATGGGTGAACAAGGAGAGAGGGAGATAGGGAATAGAAGAGGAGAGGAGAGAGGAACAAAGACACAGAAAGATGGGAGGAAGCATTGCTGTCTGTTATTTTACCTTTAAAAACATAATAAAAGGGCATGCCCATTATATACTAGAAACTTTGAAATCTCTGCCTCTTTTTTGTGTATTCTGTGGTAACTAGCTCTCACTTCCTTCTTGCTTATGTAAGGAATGTTTTAAGTAGAGCAGGAGATTAGGGTTGTTAGCATCTAGTGTTCCCTTTACTGTGGAGGAGATGGTATACCTGGAGAACTTTACTGGGGACCCCCTTCCCCATCAAGTCAACAAGAAGGGGGAATATTTCCCTGGCTCTAAAGCTCTTTATTATTTTAAGGAGGTAGTTCCTAAATGGCTGGGAAACAGCCCGTGTGATGTATAAAATGTACAATATTTGGAATAAATCCTAGTTTTGGCACTTACTATCTGCATCACCTCGAGCAAGTTACTTTACCTCTGCTTTAACATCTGTCAGCCTCAGTTTTCTCATCTGTAAAATGAAATGTTTTGGACTAGCTGGTCCTTAAGGATCCTTCCAGATCTAGAGTGATAGAACTCAACCTATCATGTCCCTCCCCTTGTTTTTGGATAGGGACAAAGGAGTTGTTTAGTCCCGGTGATATGATTGTATCTGAGACTTTATATATGTATGTATATATATATATATATATATATATATATATACACACACACACACACACACACACACATATATATATCCTTCTTTTAAAGGCATGTTTAAGCTCCCACTTTGAAACAAAAGGGAAAAAATAACATAAATCAGAGCCAGAATCTTTTAACATTTACAGTTTTAAATGAAATTCCTGTTGAGAGTCTCTTAAGCCAGATTTATATCTGATTTTGCATTGAACTGTGTCGTTATGCGGGACTGAAAAACTCTTACAAAATTAAGCATAATGCGAAAACATGCTGAAAAGACAGTTCTGTAGAAATGTGAAACATTATTATGTTATAGAATATTGGAGGGAAGAAATATGCATAAAGGCCCAATTACCATGGGCATTTTCCTTTTAATGATCCCGTACAATTCTTTGGTGGAAAGGTTTGCTGACGGCTCCTCATAGATAAAGGAAAATTGAGACAATATTGATATTCTCCATCCATCTTCAGTTTCAAAGGATGAGACCACAGCCGAGAGCCAGGTTTTCTTTGGATTCCAAAAAAGGAGGCCTGGTTTACCTTCCCTGATATCCTCTGGAGACTCTCTTATTGGTAACTGGGGATTTGCCTGTCTCCTACACCCTTGACCCGAATAAAAGGAGGCAGCTGAAATGACAGTAGTAGGGAATTAAGATGAGACACAGGAAAGAAGTTCAGGAATATGTGATCTTGAATTGTTAATCTCAAGGGTGTGTCATTCTTATCCCTTCTGAATAACTGTAGCACTGATGCTATCTGTCTGGACTTGGACTCCAGTGGAAATCATTGCAGTGGATAAAACGTTGTTAATGGAATCAGAGGACCTTGGTTCAAAACCTACCTGAGCTATTTACTAACTGTGTGACCTTGGTGTGATAAAAAAAAAATGGAATTCAGTTGGATAAGCTTTAATTTTTCTTAAAAACTCTGAATGACGTTGGTTCTGTACCTGCCAATATGCTAGATGGAGCAGTGTTTGGCATTCCTGAACTAGGGTCAAGGCTTTATACCTCAAATCCTTCTGCTCCCTGCCATCAATACTTCCTTCCCAGCTTCAGTTACTACAAAGCCATACTTCCAACAGTCACACTTAACTGTCTTGGGTTCTTGGCTGGGGCAAAATCATGCTTATTTCATTCTCTGTATGGCTCTTCTTTCTAACTAGGATTTTGTATTTCTTTTTTCCTCCCATCTTAATTCAAGGAACAGAAGTTCTGATGTGTGTTCATAGTGGTTTCCCAAAAGCAATGCTCTTTATTTTGACTTCTTTTCCCCCTCTGCTCCCCCTAGCACCTTGACACTGGGTGGGAGGCAGGCAGCTTCCACTGGGGGCAACCAACAGCCTGGAGCTGAATCCGAATTCTCTAACTGTTCTCTCTCTATCTCTGTTTCTCTCTCTCTCCCTCTGTCTCTCATCCTTCCATCAATTTCTCATTCATTCTCTGTCTCTCTCTCCTTTCATCTATCTACACACATACACACACACACACACACACACACACACTCACATACACACACAAACACTTTTTTTGGTCCCCCTCCCTTCTCCCCCCAGGCGGTGGAGGAGGAGTGGTGGGATGTTTCTTTTCCTCCTCTCCCTCGGTTTCTCTCCCCATGACTCTGCCCGCCAGCAGGGGGGTTGGAGCAGCCGAGCTGGGCTCAGGTTTGCAGCTCCAACTGATCACATCAGGAATGAGCTCACCCATCAGCACAGCCTCTTCCCTGCTGTCCTGCCCCGGGGCCTCAGCTGCTGGTGCTGGGGTATAGCACAGTCACCAGTCAGAGAGTCAGAGACACACGGGGTCCTTGCCTTCAGGTCTTTGATGACCTAGTCTGTGGGGAAGGGGGCCAGAATGTCCACTGCTGCTCTTTCCCCAATGCTGTGGGGCAGTGCTGGAGAGCCCCTGCACTTGTGTTTGCAAAACTGGTGACTTTGGAAACAGATTAAACATGGAAAAAGAGGTTGTTGATCATGAAGGGCAATGCCATAAGCCAGTTTCATACCTTGGATGTGGCTGATAGCAGAGTTCCTTCCTTCCTTCCTTCCTTCCTTCCTTCCTTCCTTCCTTCCTTCCTTCCTTCCTTCCTTCCTTCCTTCCTTCCTTCCTTCCTTCCTTCCTTCCTTCCTTCCTTCCTTCCTTCCTTCCTTCCTTCCTTCCTCCCTTCCTCCCTTCCTCCCTTCCTCCCTTCCTCCCTTCCTCCCTTCCTCCCTCCCTCCCTCCCTCCCTCCCTCCCTCCCTCCCTCCCTCCCTCCCTCCCTCCCTCCCTCCCTCCCTCCCTCCCTTCCTTCCTTCCTTCCTTCCTTCCTTCCTTCCTTCCTTCCTTCCTTCCTTCCTTCCTTCCTTCCTTCCTTCCTTCCTTCCTTCCTTCCTTCCTTCCTTCCTTCCTTCCTTCCTTCCTTCCTTCCTTCCTTCCTTCCTTCCTTCCTTCCTTCCTCTGTCTTTCTATCTGTCTGTCCTTTTTTCTTGTGTTCTCTGAAGCTCTTAAAGGCATTTGCTATTTGTGGCTGTTTATAATTCAGCATTTTAATTCTCATCTGGGCCTGCATCGGCCAGTCCTTGACCACCAGAGGGCACTGTAATAAGGTAGATAGCAGGTGTTCCCAGAGTGTCCGAGTGGATCAGGTACAGGGAGGAAAAAACCCAGACAACTTTCTCATGGCCTTGGTGGAAAGACAAAGATGCTTAGGGTAGGCATGGGGTTAGGAGTTCTGTTGCAGAGGATTCCAAAGCTGAACTTGGGGGCTTTGGAAAATAACTAGCAGGCTGTATGACCCCATAGGGCTAACAAGGGGAGCATTTCCTTAGCTTTGGGGACCCTCTGGGGGCTGCCACTTGGTCCCTCAATTTCTCCTCCCATGGAGTCGGAGTGGGCTGGGGCAAGTAAATGGGCATCAGAAATCCTGCAGGCGCAGCCAGAGAGGTGGGGCTCTCCAGGGCTGGAGTTTCAGCCTTATTCAGCAGGCTCTAGTTTTCTCCAGAATCTGCTTGTCTGTAAAATCATCCCCCCCCCAGGGGGGCCTTCTTCTCCCCTGGTCCTGGCCAGGGATTTAGGGCTGTTATGCTTCAGGATCTTTGCTTTCCTCCTTGCGGGAGCCTGCAGGAATGAGGGGTGGGTTAGTGGGAGAGGACTCAGAGGGATATTGATGTTTTTGGAAATGGGAGAGGAGAAGAAAAAACACTTTAACTCCTTTCAGAGCTCCTCTGCTCTTTGGGGGAGAGGAGGAGAGGCCTTAATAACCCCCTAGCTTTCTTGATTGGGCTCTATAAATGCAAGAAATCATCTGGTAGGGCAGAAATCAGAGAACTGCTCTCTGACAATTCATGGTAGGTGCTACATTTCACTACCAGCCCTCTCCTAGGCTCACCTCTGAGTTGGGCAGCATTTTCTCCCTGGTGTGGGTGGGGTGAGGTAGAGGGGAAAGAAAGGACTGGAGCAGAAACCCTGTTCTCTGCCTTCAGGAATAGCTGGACCCTGAAGAAGCCACTGCAGGGAAACTCTTGCAAGCAACCTATCTCTTCTAGCCTCTGGGTTTTTAAGAAAAAAAAATACAGTTTGCACAAACCTCTGGATGTATATACCAAGTTAGTGATGCCAGGGACTGGTGGAAGGCCACCCTGAGGTCTGGCCTGGCCTATTGAGGGGGCTTTGTACTGCAGCCAGGTACTTTCATCTCTCATGGAAAGCAATTTGAGGACAGATGGGTCTTGCGGAAAGGTGAATGCATTACCTGTGTCCTCTAGGGGGCTGTTTCAGCTGCCAGCAGAGGAGGCCAGAAGCAGTGATCTATGGGAGACACTGCTTCAGCCTGGCTTCAGCAATAATTTCCTCCTGATGCATCCCTCCATAGGTATCAAACATAAGGGAAATTTGGCTGCTGTAGAAATCCCAGCCCCAGTTTGAGGGATGGAATAGGTGGTAGGTTCTAGTACTCCCTTCCTGGGGTGTTCTCAGAGTATTCATAAACTAAAATATATCATATGTCTCACCCTCTAGAGCTGGGGAAGTTGGGGAGCACTAGAGGGATCCAAGGAAATGGGTTTTAGTGATGTAAATGTTTAGGATGTACTTCCTGTGTGACTTGGTGGCCAAATCTTTATGGGATCTGAAAGACACATCACAGTCTGTCAATAAGTCATTCATTGGGGATCCACTATGATCAGGCATTGGAGCACTAGAAATTGGCAGGCAGGATAGGCTATGCCCTTGAGGGGTTCAGGGATTGGAACCTAAATTAGTCTGAAAGCATAGCTTTTTGGCCATCCCTTATTCTGGGCAGCATCTATGGTGAATTTCTGAAGCATAGGGACTATTTAGTTCCCTTGGGAGAAGTAACTCCTGCTCACCCACCTGGTGGCTTTCCTCCTGCATATACCCCTCCTTTTTTCTTCTCCCTCCATTTCTTCTTCCTTCCTATCCCTTTGTGGTTTCCTATCTTCCTCCTGTTTTTCATCCCATTCCAGCTACTTTCTCCAAATTTTTTCTCTATTTTGATGATTAAAAAATACTCATCTACAATTTAATTGCACAACTTGAAAGCTTTGGTACACAATGCCTGGAGCTATTTGGAGGATAGATTTCATACAAATCTAATAAATTGACCTCACAGAGTTGGACTGAAGGGACCTCCAGAGGAACTCAAGTCCATTCCCTTGTCTCCAATACAAACTAGTACTAAACTAGTATAGGCAGAGGGAAGCAATATGTCCTATTGTTAAATCTCTCCAGGGAAAAAGTTTCAACAGTCCCTTGGTGACTGTTTCAAGTTTTAAGTAACTCTTATTCACCAAGTAACTAATCCCTTTCTGTAGGATAGTGTAGTGTGAACCTCCCTCCCCCAATAGCTCTTTGCTTTGAACAGAGAAGAGATAGTTACCAAGTGTAAAAAGTAACCTATCATACAAACTCAAAGACAGTCACTCAGTCAGCCCTTGAGCAAAATTCACAACTGTTTAAAAAAAATAAACATATGTTTAAAAGGACATTTTGGTTACTTTCATTACCATTATATGCCTATTGCTGGTACCCTAACATGGAAAGTCATTCTGGAAGGTGGGATTCAATATGTTGCTTAACATTAAGGAATTCCAGTCTTTTGATTGGAGATATGAAATTGATTTTTATAGTGGCTCATAACTATTGAGAATGAATAAAGTCAACATAAGTAACTTTAAAGGTTTTCCTCTTCAAAGATTTCCTCTAATGTCTGCTGTTGGATTGTGTTGCCAATAGGGGTTCGGAGTTAGGCACTGCTTCACCTGCTACTGGTACTCAGTTTCCATTAAAAAATGTAAATCCAGAGGCCTTGAATTTGTTTGATTTAGATTTTTGATACAGAAAGAGAAGTGAAACTAGGTGCATTTGGCAATGATGTGGTACTTAAACCTGAATAAAATAAAATAATAGAAAAGATCGAATTAATCGCTTAGTTGCTACCATTGGTTCCTGTCATTTGCTGCTATTCCTTCCCAAATTGCTTTTTCGTGGCTTCTTAAATTCAGTCCCCTGAAGAGATTCTGAGCTTTTTCTCTGTGGATATGGTGGTGGAAAGCTCTTTGGTGAGTTAGGGGCTGGGAAAGCTTTCTGACCCAGACTCTCTGCTTCGACCTCCCTGAGTAAGGGAATGGAGAAGCAGCCCAATTTCAGACTTGTTTCTGCATGCTAATAGCAACATTATTTTTTAAATTGAAATTTTCATTTTTCCTGCCTTGTGTGCAAGCAAATAATTGAGACCTAATTTACTTTATTTAATAAGTCTGCAGGCATCATGGTTTAGCCCACACTGATAAAAACCTGGAGGGTATTTTGTTTACTGAGCCTTTAGTTGAAAAACAACCACCCACATTTCTTCAGATGGCTTGATGAGGTTTGAGTATTTTCTAGAATGGTAGGAGATGATCTACTTGGGTCTTTAGATCTTCCTAGTCCTCATCCCCTCCCTCCCCCCCCCCCCCCCCACTTCTGTGGTGATGTCTAGGGAAACATCTTTGAGCTTTAGTTAAACTTTAAGCTGGAACTGTCCATGGTTTTAAGGAGGCTAGGGGAGCTGCCCTTAGGGGTATGACTTCAGCATACCACTTCAGTAGTAGAGACCATTTTTGCTGTCCTTTGTCTACCCCTCTCTCTCTTTCCCCATCCCTCCCTCCTCTTCCTCAATTGCTTTTTCTTTTCATCTTTTTCCTCTCTTCTCTATACTCTTCCCTTTTGCTTTTCTTTTCCGTTTTCTCTTTTCTTCTCTATATGGTAGCTTTTATATTTTCTCCTCTGCTATTTCTGGGGGCCCTCAAAGCATTTTTAACCCTACAAATAACCCTAAAGGGGATAGGGTCCCACTAACTTGTCACAGGCTTTCATTCCTCCTGATCCAGCTGCTGTCCATGTTCCTCACTTCTTTCTTCATCTGTCTCTCCTTCCAGGGTCACTATGTTTATATGCTTCTGCTGACAAATGGAAGTTGCCTTATAGGGGCTATATCAGGCCAGGCTTTAGGACAAAGAAAGTCATTCTCAGCCAGCTTGTTGTCTTTCCTGCAGCAAGGTATTCAGAAAAGAAGGCACAGTAAATAACCACAAGAATTCCATTCACCAAAGGGCTTTGTTGGCTTGCACTGAAAAAGGAAAGTCTTTTCAAGGATTCACTTTCCATGGTCTCTACTGGACTAGCCAGAGGGCCAGCTTTGGGAAAGGTAGGGCAACAAAACAAAGGAAATACTTGGCCACACTGAAACTGGATGAAGACCTTGAGCCTGGCCACAGGGAATGCCTCTCTGGCCCAATAGGAGTTGGGATTTATATGTTTGTTGGATTGTACACAGATCTGTGTTTTATTAAGACAATTTAAATATAATTGCTTTAGGAACAGAACCTATTAATTATTATGACAAGTAGAAATTTTGGAGTGTGGAAAGGCAAAAAAAAAATTAAGAAGAGAGACTGTGAGGTAAAATAAACTGCTGTATTTGAAAGTCCAGGTAATTACCAGAGTGAGACAAACACTAAGTAGATAGTCACAGTGGGAATCATTTGAAAAACAAAATACAATTAAAAGTTTAATTTTTGATGGAATTAGTAAGTGAAGAATTGCAAGAAGGGGGCCTTGCTGGGAGAGGGGGGCAGTTGGCTGTTTGCTTCCATAAGGCCCGACAGTCAGCATCCAGGCTGGCGCAGTTCTCTCTGCATCTTCCTGCAGAGCCTCCTGGGCACGGAGGGCCTCTTTGCCACGTTAAGTTTGAGCAATTACTCCCGTTTGAGTGTTGGGAGGGAGCTGATGTTCCTGGCTAAGTATTTTGAGCATATCTACATCCCATCTCTTAGTACTCCCTTACCGAACTCTCTTCTTCCTTCCTTCCTTTTATTTCTTGGCTGTTTGGAATATTATGTGGTGATTATGCAGCTGTTCCAGAGCAAGGGATGGAAAGCCTCATTGGTGGTGCAGGAGCTGAAAAGGGATAGCAATACCCTGAATGTGACATTGAATCCCTGAGGTTTTATTTTTCAGCCTGTGTGTGTGTGTGTGTGTGGTCAAGTACATCACCGAGCACTGAGATACTTACACACACACACACACACACACACACACAGCCAGGGCGACATATATATATATATATATATAAATATAAAATATACAGCTAGATATGTATAGTATATACACACACCATATACACACAGAGTATATATATACAGAGCTCGGTGTGTGTATATACACACTATATATAAACACAGTATTTTAATATATAATAGTTATATTAAATTAATATTAATGAAATTAAATTAATAAAACACACAATTTATGTATATAATATATATATATACAGACACATACCATATATACACATAGAGTATATACACACAGAGCTAGGTTTGTGTGTGTGTTTGTTTGTGTATATATATATATATATACACACACACACACTATACATACATACATACATGGCTTATATACACACATACTATATATACACACACAGAGTATATATATATGTACATATATACAGAGTACATACACACAACTAGGTATATATACATACAAACATTAGTATATATAGTATATTTATGTGTATGCACACTCAGAGTATGTATACACACATATATGTATATACACACCTATGTGTGCATACACACATTCTTGGCTATGGGTAGGCACAATGTAAGACTGTATTTCATGGAGCTTCCATAGGATGGGTTTGTAGATGTCTGTGAAACTTAGAAGGAGACTTTAAGGTGATCCACCAACCTGTATCACAAATCTCCTCCAGCTTCTGGAATTAGTTTTAAATTAAAGTTACAGGCAGGTTGAATCTCCCTGGACCCAGGCTGGCTTAGGAAAATACAACATGCAACTTCATTTGAACATACTGTTCCCTGATGTTCTACATGGACAGAATGGTGCTGAACTAAGTTAATTAACTTGAATGCCAAATATCAGCTGTTCCCTGGGTTGTGTGCTCAGATTGCTCCAAGGTTGGGTTGTGTGGAGGTGTGTGTGTGTGTGTGTGTGTGTGTGTGTGTGTGTGTGTGAGAGAGAGAGAGAGAGAGAGAGAGAGAGAGTGCTGTATGTTAGTTTTTATATGTGATTGGAGAGTCATGTATACTAGGGTTCTGGATGATGGGCTAAGGAAAACTCAAGAGTTTCCCATCTGGTCTAAATTGGAAAACTCTGTGTGTGTGTGTGTGTGTGTGTGTGTGTGTGTGTGTGTGTAGTTCCATCCCAAGATAGATCAGATCAAATGGTGGAGAGTTTACCACCTGGTGACTTTCCTGCTGACTTCACAGAATAGGCGACTTCAGGAGGGCATCATTGTTCATTTAAGGGTTGCTATCATCCAGGACACATGGGACCAAAGGAGAGATGGGATATTGATATAACAACAACAATAATAATAGCTTACATTTACCTAGTGCTATTAAGGTTTGCAAAACATTTAGTGACTACTGTCTCATTTTATTCTGACAACTGTGACAGGTAGGAGCTTTATTATTTCTGTTTCACAGATTAGGAAACCAAGGCAGACAATTTGAAGAACTTGCCTAGGGTTACAGAACAAGTAAGTGTATAAGGCTGTTTTTGAACTCAGGTCTTCCTGATTCTTGCTCCAGGGCTGTATCTATTGGACCTTGTAATTGCTTTCATAAAAGTGAATGATGATGATGTAGACATCCTTAGAGCTGCAATGGTACCTAAAATATTAAGAGCCTAAGAGGAACCACAGGATCTTAGAGTCTGAAGTGGGTTCAGTGACCATCTAGTCCAGCTTTGGTGAAGTATTGGCACCTGTGCCCAGCCAGCACTGGGGGGGGGAGCTGTTCTGTTCCCCCTCTTCCCAGTGCCAGAGGACATTTTTTGCATCCCCCCACCTCTCTGTCTAGCTGCCAGAAGCAAGCACTTCCTCCCTCTACTCTCTCATAAGGCAGGGGTGGGGTGGGGGTGGAGAGCTCACAGACATATGCCAACACTGATCTAGTCTAACTAATAAGGAATCCCATTACAACATACCAGATCCATGATTATCCATCCTCTTTCTGAAAGCCTCCAATTACAAGGAAGCCCTTCCCTCCAGAGGCAGCTTCCAGTGACCATAAGAGACAGATTTAGGTTTGGAAAACTCTGAGAAGTTGTCTAGTTCAAATTCCTCATTTTAAAGGTGAGAAAACCAGTATCTATTCTAGAGAGATCAAGGGACTTCGTCAAGGAAACAATTAGTAAATGGCACGATTATGATTTGAACCTTGGTCTTTTGACTCATTTCAGAGCTTTCCTCACCATACTTGGATGCTGAGAGTTTCCTTTTGAAAGGTTTATAGAAAAGCATCAATAAGAATTGAATGCAATGAAAAGGCATAGGATGGGTTGCAATCCTTACCAGTGGAAGCTATAGATCCGCTGAAGGAGCGAAGCTTCAGCCCGGCTGTTTGTAGCCTGCTGCTAATGCCGACATCACTCTCCCTTTATTTTTCTGCTTGTGGTTTTCAAGCTAACAATCGATCAGACAATATCAGGCTTGGGTGTTTCTGAGGCACCTTGGGGTTCTTACCTACAGCTAAACACCCCCATCTACTTACAAGAGTCTGAGCATGGAATGGCAGAACCCAACTTTGTGACTCCCCACGTGGCAGGAAAAGGGAACTTTTGCTTCTGTAACCTGGGCCTAATGTCCTGGGGTGGCTCTTCTCATCTATTCCTTGGTTAGATTCAAGAGTCTGAAGTTTCACTTACTCTAAGTTTGGAGTCTCACTAAAATGTTTTACTGATGGCCTTTTCTCAGTTTGATCTTTCTCAACTTTTCTGCAGCATTACTTGGGGAAATCAGGAAAGGGATCTCGTAGGAAAAGATACATGGAAGAGGATTCCTGGAGTATAGGACAGTCAGTGCAAAGACACTGGAGGAGGGAGATGCAATGTTGTGTTCAGGAAATAACAAACAGGCCAGTTTGGCTGGCTCATAATGCCCACGAAAGGGAGTTCTTTAATTTTTTTTCTTTCCAGTCATGTCTGACTTGGTGACTTTCTTGGCAAAGATATTGGAGTGATTTGCTATTTACTTCTTCAACTCATTTTATAAATGAGGAAACTGAGGCAAACAGGGTTCACTGACTTGACTAGGGTCACACATCTAGTAAGTATCGCCACATTTGAACTCATGAAGATGTTTCCCTGTCTCCACACTGGTGCTGTATTCACTGTACCAACTAGCTGGAGAGGGGCTAGAGCCAGATTGTTAAATGTTAACACTTCATGGAAGAGTTGGCATTTTATCCTAGAGGCAACAGGGAACCACTGACTCTCCCTACTACACCATGCTTGGCAAAGTTCTATTCAGGTCAAAATAGTAAGCATTTATGAAGCTCCTACTGTGCTCAGTATATACAGGTGCTCAGTACATACTGAGGATATAAACTTAAAAGTGAAATCCACTCCTTTCCCTCAAAGAACTTTCCCTCTACTGGGGTTGAGGCCAGTAGCAGGGAAAATGGCACAGAAGGCACTAAGTAGCCAGATGAGAGCAAACCCTTCTTTGCAAATAATCAAAGGAAAACAGAGGCAGTTCTGGCAAAGTGGAGAAAGAGCTGACCTCAGAGCCAGGAAGTCCTAGGTTTGAAGTTCACTTCTGATACATATAGACTGGATGACTGTGGGCAAATTGCTTAACCTCTCAGAATTCTAAGCAACTTTCTAAGATGCTAAGTAGGTGCCAGCCTGCATTGGTAGATGGAGTTTTCCTGTCTAGGATGTACTTATTCTTGGATTTGAGACCTGACTGTAGGTACCACTTCCAGAACTAAAGGGAAGACTTTGATATATTTAGTGCCCTTAGATTTCTAATTTGAAATGTACCTGGTCATGATATAAAATCTCAGAATTTCAATGCATATATCCATTTTCTCTATCCTTCACCTACCTTCCTTCCATGTCCATCCTTCCTTCCTTCCTTCCATGTCCATCCTTCCTTCCTTCCTTCCATGTCCATCCTTCCTTCCTTCCATGTCCATCCTTCCTTCCTTCCTTCCTTCCTTCCTTCCTTCCTTCCATGTCCTTCCTTCCTTCCTTCCTTCCTTCCTTCCTTCCTTCCTTCCTTCCTTCCTTCCTTCCTTCCTTCCTTCCTTCCTTCCTTCCTTCCTTCCTTCCTTCCTTCCTTCCTTCCTTCCTTCCTTCCTTCCTTCCTTCCTTCCTTCCTTCCTTCCTTCCTTCCTTCCTTCCTTCCTTCCTTCCTTCCTTCCTCCCTTCCTCCCTCCCTCCCTCCCTCCCTCCCTCCCTCCCTCCCTCCCTCCCTCTCTCTCTCTCTCTCCCCCTCTCTCTCTCTTTCTTTCTTTCTCTCCTTCTTTCTCTCTCTCCCTTTCTTCCTCTCTCTCCCTTTCTTCCTCTCTTCTTTTCTCTCTTTCTCTCTCTCCTTCTCTCTCTTTCTTTCTCTCTCCCTCTCTCTCTTTCTCCCTCTCTCCCTTCCTCCTTCCTTCCCTCTCTCCCCCTTTTTTCCTTTCCTCCTCCTTCCTTTTTTCTGTTTCTATCCTTCCTTCCTATCTGTCTGTCTGTCTGTCAATCTACTACTCAGTCTGTCTTCTTACCTATTTAAGTATATGTATTCTAACATTATTTGAATTTGCATTCTCAATATAACCCCAGTATCCCAAGCCAGACCAATTCATTTATATTTGGCCTTAACTGGCAGGGAGGTATAAGAAAGAAGTGAAGTTTTGAATGGTGAGGCTGCCTAGTTGCAATCTACTCACTGAATGTGCTGCCTGGCCAAGCTTAGCAGAAGATCGATGAAACCCTTCGGGTCTCCAAGTTCCCTCTCATTGCCTAAGAGCTGAAGGTCTCCGAATTCAATCAGGCGAGATTACAGATTGCATTCAGAACCTGGCCAGGCATTGGAGGTCCTCATCAGCCAGACAGTGAATGACGCAGGTGATGCTGCATTGAATGTCCCTCCACCCCCACATTCCCTGGAAGCAGGATGCTGTTTGGGTCACAGACACCATGCTTTGAATAAGTATTGCTCAGAGCATTGTAAATTCAGGAATCCATTAAGCATATTTCTTATAGTTACTGTGCTCCCCAATATCATAGAGGATGAGATACAATGGGAAAAAACACTGGATTTGGAGTTAGGGGACTTGAGTTCAAATCCAAGCTCTGGCTGGTGCTTAGTACTTGTACGACCTTGGACATATCATGTAACCTTGTTGGTCTTTATTTTCCTCATGTGATAAATGAATGTTTGGACCAAATTGTCTCTAAGTCCCTTTCCACCTCAAAATCTTGGATCCTGTGGCCAAAGGGTTTTGAAAGGCTCTTCAAGATCATATGCTCTTACTCCCTCATTGTAAATTTGAGAAAACAAAAGTCAAGACTTTCAATGACTTGGACAAGGTCACACAGGTGGCAAATGCATATGAGTTTCTGTTTGTGACTCTGTGTGCTGGATTAGATTTCTCTGAGTAGAGGTTTATGGTGATGAGGTGGAATTTAGAGGCTCGCAGTGCCTTTTACCTATGTCCTCAGCGCTTCACATGGTCCCTCTTGGTAATGTGATCACTAAGCTGGCTTGCTGATCCTCTAATGGTGAAAGCTTCTGTTTCCCACATTTGAGGGAGGATGAAGTAGAGCTGGGCTGCCTCCTAGCCTCTAAATTTTCACATTTAAAGGAAATGTTTTCTGGCAGCTGTTTTCTCTAGGATGTGTACCGATGGCAACATTGATGAATGATTTGGGATTTTCTTACTTCCAGCCCAGATCAAGCCCATATGCATTTCTTTCTCATTCTTGATTCCCTCCTCTCATGTTTGTAATGCTCATTAGAAATCATCAGCTTGGGAAAAGCCTTGATTTCTCCTCCCCATGAAGGTGGTCTGGGGGAGATGGTGAAGGGAGTGGAAGGAGTCCCATAGGTGCAAATCTAGCACTGTAATGCTCAAGCAGATGAGACAAGATTATGAACAGAAATTTTTCATGCAGTACGAGTCGAGGCAGTGTGTTGGAGTGGGTACAACAATAGATTTAGGATTGGAAAGTCCCGCATTCAAATCTTTCCTTTAATATCAGCTGTGGGAAGCTGGGGAAGTCACTTAACCTCTTTGGGTCTCATCTGTAAAAAGAAGGGTTGGACCATACGAGTTCTGGAACCCCTTTCAGCTCTAGAGTGAGAGTGCATGTGCTTTAGTAAGCTTCCCAGGCCTTTTCTAGAAAATCATTGGTGGATTCATGGAGGAAGTTTCCAGGAAAACCCCCCAACATTTTCATAGATTGATCCCTTTCAACCACACAGGTGAAAATCCATATGTACTTGCCCATTTTTGGTTCAAATGCTGCATTTAGCATTGATAGTTGCCTGATTCTCGTTAAGTCACTTAAACCTCTCTCACTCTCAGTTTCTTCATATGTAAGATGGGAAAATAATAGCTCCCCATTTCCTAGAGTTGTGAGGATCAAGTACATAAAGCATGTGGTCAGCCTTAGAGTGAGTCCCATACCGATGCCAGCCATTATTATTATCTGCTAAGTCATGGCTTTTTTTGTTGTTTTAATTTTTGATGGAGGCGTTTACCTCAGTGGGAGTGCTAAATACTGTGATCTTTCTGGTGTTTGGTTGTTGTTTTTTAAACCCTTACCTTCTGTCTTAGCAGAAGAGCAGTAAGGGCTAGGCAAAGGGGATTAAGTGACTTGCCCAGGATCACACATCTTTCTGTATTCGTCACATTATATAAGTTTAAATAAATTGATTGATAAAATTGCATATAGAGTAACAATTTCTAAACAGAACATCCTGGTATCATTGACATTTTGGATGCTCTCCAGATCTCTAATAACATTCTTCTGTATGGCTGGGTATCTATGGTCCTTCCAATGTCCTAGAAGAAAAGGACACACAGTGGCTTGAAGGTTAGACATTTTATAACTCTTATTCAGGGATTTCTTTAGGGCAAACCTTAGATCCAGTCTACCCAGAGCACCTGTCTTCCTTCAGGTTTTTGTTAAAATTCCATCTCCTGGAGGAAGGCTTTTCTGATCCCTCTCAATTCTAATGTCTTCCTTCTATTGATTAACTCCAATATTCCCTGTATAAAATGTATTCTGTGATATCTCCCACCCCATTAGGCCATAAGCTCTTTGACACAGAAACTGTCTTTTTCATTGTTTGTATTCCAAGTGCCTAACACAGTATAGCACATAGTAGGTACTTTACTAAGAAGTATTCATTGACTAACTTTAAAGTTTACAAAAAATTCTCCATCCATTATCTTTTTTGAACCTCACAGAAATCCTGGGAGTTAGTTGGCACAAATATTGTCATTTCCATTTTATAGATGAGGACTTTGAAGTTTGGGTAGTTCATTATCTTGTCCAGGGTCACTAGTAAGGGTCCAAGGTGGGATCCCAACCCAGGTCTCTCCTATCTTCTATTCCAGTGTTCCTTGTGTTATGCCACATTGATTCTACATATGCTTGTCCTGCATATTTGCCCTTTTTCCAAGACAAGGATATTAGTATTACTCAGGGTGGTAGAACCAAGTGCCATGGTTGGTATTAAACTCATTTGGACATGCTCAGGGGCAAAACAACTACCTAAATGGAAGGAAGTATGCCTGCAGGAATAGGAGGATAGGATATCATGAGCACTGTTCTTTTTTTTTAAACCCTTACCTTCTGCCTTAGAATCAATACTTTGTAGAAGAGTAGTAAGGGCCAGGCAATGGAGGTTAAATGACTTGCCCAGGGTCACACAGCTAGGAAGTATCTGAGGCCAGTTTTGAATTTAGGATCTCCCATCTCTAGACTTGGCTCTTAATCCAGCTGTCACCATAATCACCATTCTTAATGAATGGAGTAGAAAGAATTTTCCTTTTAAGGAATAGTTATATTTTAACAAAAAACACCTGGAAACACTTTGCCTTTGTCTAACCAAAGAAATGAGACTCTAATGGTGGAAACTCATTTCCGGTAGAAGGTGGGGAAAGTTTTCCAGGATAGGGAGACTTTCCCCCTCAGATTATGTAACTAAATATGTTTAGTTGTACACTTTCAGCTTTTAAGAGTCTCCTGTCTTGCTCTCTGTAGCCTTTATCACCCCCTCTTAAATCTTGAACTATGTATTCACTAGTAGGGGCAGAAGTCTGAATTATTAGGATGAAGCTAGCGGCATTTTTGATAGAGAAGAGAGAGCTATTAGAGTTCTGAATTTTCTAGATCTTGCCTTTTTTAAAAATAAAAAGAATAGTATTTTGAAAAGAGTCAAATGTTGCAACCCTGCCATATTTAAATATTCTGGGAAGAAAAGTTAAACAAGCACATATATATTATTTGGTACCTTTCTCACCAAGACAACCATTATGCTTCCTAATCTTTTCCTTCTTCCCATTCCCTTAATTGCTTCAAAGATAAAACCTTAAGTCTTTTAAATAGGCTCTTAGATATGGGAGGGGTCTTGGAGTTATTTTGTCTAGCCCACACCTGAAGGATCTGGCCTCTTGATAATATCCCCAACAAAGGACCCATTTATTTAGTTTTTGCTTTAGAGAGAGCTTGTGACTTGGTGATACAGCATTTTTTTTCAGTGCTCTAATCATTAGGAAGTTATTCTTTATATTTATCTGGAATCTGCCTCTCTGCAACTTTCATTCACTGGTTCTAGATCTGTCTTTCTGAGCCAAGAAAAACAAAAATATTCCCTCTTTCCCAGGAGACAAGCCTTTAAATACTAGAAAACAGTAGTTTTGATTGATGCTCTTCCTTTTATGTGAATAGATTGTTTTTGGTTTTTTAACTGGTTCTTGTTGGTTCCAAGTTGGTGTGGTTTCTAGTCCTCTCAGCTTCTTGTTTGCCCTCCTTGGGGTGTACTCCAGTCCCTCAGTGTCCTTTCCAAAATGTAATGCTTAGAAATTAGACACAGTGGTTCAGATTTGATCCGTCTAGGGCAGAGGATAAGTGAACCCATCTCTTATTCTGGATCCTACAAATGTTGCTTGCCTGTGTTAGTGTTAAAATACTGAGTCTGTAAATAAAATATACTTGGAGTTTGAATTCTCCATAACTTACTTCTTAGTTCAAGATTTCATTTTAGGAAGAACTGTCGGGGAAAAGAAAAAAATGAATTCTTTTTGAATCTCCATTCCTACTCTACTCCTACTCTACATTCATACCAGGAAAATATGCCTATAGTTGGGAAGGATCTTAGAGGTCATCTCACCCAACCCTCTCATTTCTCAGATGGAGAAACTGAGCAGTAGAGAGAAGTCAGTTAATCAGTCAATGAACATTTATTAAGGAGCTGCTAGGTGGCTAAATGGATAGAGATCCAGGTCTGAAGACAGGAGGTCTTGGGTTCAAATTTGGCTTCCTAGCTATGTGACCTTGGGCAAGTCACTTAACCCCAGTTTTCTAGCCTTTATTATTCTTCTGCCTAGGAACTGATATTTATATTGATTCTAAGACAGAAAGTATGGGTTTATAATAAAAAAGTTTTTAAAGCACCTATCATGTGCCAGGCCCTGTTCTAAGCACTTGTCAGTGAATTGTCCAAAGCCAAATAGTAGTAAGTTTCAGAGCTAGATTTGAACTTAGATCCTCTAGAATCAAGATTCAGGGCACTTTTCATTGTATTCTGTTGCCTGATACTATAGGCATATCAAGTAAGATAGAGACCACGGAATTCGTAGGATTTGAGCCAAGAGGCCTCATATTGAGAAAACTGAGTGTTAGGGGGGTTTAAGCAACTTGTCCAAGGTAATACAGAAACCATCTGGCAAAGCTGGGTTTTGAAGACAGGTCCTCTGATGTATCTTTGCAAAACCAGTCTGTATTGTTATGGCTGTTGTTGTTCAGTCATTTTCAATTATATCTGACTCTCCATGACCTCCCTCACCAATTTGGTGTTTTCTTGACAAAAATAATAAAGTGTCTTGCAATTTCTTTTCTCCAGCTTATTTGACAGGTGAGGAAACTGAGGCAAATAGGGTGAAGTGGTTTGTCTATGGTCATACAACTAGGGGGTGAACTCAGAAAGATGAATCTTCTGGATTCCAGGTCTGGCACTCTGGGCACTACGGCTCCACTTACCTTCCCAATAAATTAATCAATCAGCATTTATTATTGTGCCAGGCAATGGGGAAGTCATTGAGGATTCAAAGAAAAAAGTGAGACAATTTCTGCCCTCTGGGGGCTTACATTCTACTGGGAGAGCTGATATATTCATAGATCCATAAAGGCAGGATAGCTACAAAATCAATACACACTAACAAATGGGAAACAGGAATCAGGAAAGCCTTCTTGAAAGAGGTGACATTCGAGCTGAGTCTTGAAGAAAGCTCAGCTCAGTAGGCTAGAAAAGAGGTTCTAAGAAGCTGAGGTATAAAGGCTGAGCATTTGAGTTATAAGAGAGAATTTGAGCAAAGTGAGAGAAGAAAGGCTGTATATAAAGAAATAGATCAGTCAGTATGTATGTTTGCTGGAGCCAGATGGTAGAGGACTTTAAATGATGAGCAAAGGAGTCCAATGGCAATGGGGAGCTGGAAGCTTCTGGAGAAGAGGAGAGACATGATCAAACTTATACTTCAGGAACATCAAATTGGTAGCTTCATGGAGAATGAATAGGAGAGGGGAAGAGATTGAATGTGGAGAGATGGACCAATTGGTGGATGATTGCAACAGTCTGGATGACTAGAGTGATTTTGGAATGGATGGAAAGAAGGGAAGAGGTGGGAGAGTTGTTGAGGTAGAATGGGCAACTCATTGGAATGGGAATAAGAATAGTGTGGACTTCACAGAACTCACAAGTGAGGCTGGAAGGAAATATTTAAGGTGCTTTGCAGATATTTAAGCAAACCATAAATGTCTGAAGTGCTTTGAAAACATTATAGCATGAATTAGTGCCAACTGTTACTATTACTGTGTTTGATAGACACATGTTTGTTTTTCCCCAAATGCCACTTTGCCTTTGTGGAAGAAATGGAATGAATTGTCCTCTTCTTATTAAAGCTTCTCTCTGACTCTCTCTCTCTGTCTGTCTCTCTGTCTGTCTCTGTCTCTCTGTCTCTTTCTTCTCTCTCTTGGATCTCTGTCTCTCTGTCTCTGTCTCTGTCTGTCTCTGTTTTTTTTTTTTTTTGCTGGAAATTTTCACATAGTGACTATTGCTTTACAACTCATTGTCAACCATCAGCTGGTAGGAGCTCCCTTCAATAAAGGACCAATTTGAAAGAGAATATTCAGAATTGATTTCCAAAAGAGTGCATTTTCCTACCAGAAAAAAGCATTTGAAACAGAAATAGTAATCTGATCTTAACAGGTGCTTAAACACCAATTTTAGGTGACCTAATGATGGTGGTACACCTGGACCAGACAAATTTCTTTGATACTAAGACAAAAATTTTGAGGCCCAAAGTCAACCCTAATATTCACAAATGTTTGGCTTTTAAGATTTCAAAACACTTTACATACATTAACACATTTGATCATAACAACAACCCTAGAGAGTAGATATTATTATTATTGTAATTATTTTTTTTACCCCCAAGGAAATTGAGGTAAATAGAGGTTACCTGATTAGCTCAGGGTTGCACAGCTAGTAATGTATCTGAGAGAGAATTCGAACTCACATCTTTCTGACTCCCACATCAACATTCTATAAGTGGTATCACCTATCTACCTCAATACTGGCTGCCATATCCCTTTTAAATATTCCCAACCCCCAAAGTGCCACTGAAATTTCCCCCACATGCTGTTGGGTAGGTTCTCCTCTTGCCTCTGGTATTGTCTGTGTAGTTTTGGAAATCCAGTCAAATCCTGAGGGACCACATTGTTCTCAGGAGATGATGCTCATTTATCTGGTGTTCATGGACTTACAACAAGCTTCCTTGTTTTTAATTCTCCTTTGGAAGCAAGTCTCCCAAATATCCTGATCAAAATTCAGATGTAGCTTTATGGTGGTGAGCCATTGGATTTGTCAGTTAAGGATTTGTCATTGATTCTTCTATGAGTCCTATTTATAACCTGGTCATAAAAATTCCCTCCTGAGCCAGGACTTGGCAGACTAGTTTCTCAAAGGCACTTTTCAATGTTTTTTTTTCTGAGCTGAGGTTGGGGGGGACCTTTAACTCCCCAAAGACTAACTTGCTCTGTCCCATTCTGAGATCCTGAAGTATAGGCATCCATTTATCTCTTCCTAGCAGAGGAATGGACCAGGCTGTTCACATCTGAGGTCCAGAGACCAGAGAGATCCAGAGGGTTAGCTTAGGAAAAAATGTGTAAGAAAATAATAACCCACTTTTCTATGGGGCTTTCAGTTTCTTTCTTTATTTTTGTTTTTAAAACCCTTGCCTTCTACCTTAGAATTAATTCTATGTGTTGGGTCTAAGGTAGAACAATGGTAAGGGCAAGGCAATGGGGGTTAAGTGACTTGCCCAAGGTCACACAGCTAGGAAGTGTCTGAGGCCAGATTGAGACTTCAGTTTCACAAAGTAGTAGCCTCACAATCATCCTGTAAAGTAACTGATATATCTCTACATATAATACATATTCTATTATATATAATATGCTAGATTACTGTATAATAAAGAATCTAGATAATATAAATATACTATAGAACATATTAACATATTATTCTATATATTTTATATATAAGCATAATTTAGAAGAGGGATAGAAAACTGGTAGAAGACCCTAGAGGTGTTAGAGTTGTGAATTCATTGGAATAGAGAATGTCTGGAGGGGGAAACTCTAACCATGTAGGTTGGGCTCTTCAGGGAAACTTGTGGAATTAAGTTTCTGAGAGCATGAGATTGTTAGAGAGCTGTCTAGAGGTTCTAGAACTTGCTCAGGATATTCCCAGCATTGAGTCCATCTCCTTATGGTTGCCTCTTACAAAATATATACAAAGTCCATGCAGACTGATGGGCTTTAAGAGCACGAGTGACCTGGCTGCTAAGGATGTGTGCGTGTGGGTCTTCTAAGGAGACATATAGATGAATTGTACAGAGCACCTGAGGTAAGGGAGTTGGAAAGCCTTCAGAGATTTCCAGCAAATTCAATTTTGTAACTATTTATTAAGTATCTATTATAAAAAAAAACCAACTCTCATTCTTAGTGTCAGGGATCCACAAACCTCTTTGGTTTGATTTATCTAGTTCTGATAGAAGAAGGTTCATGTCTCCCACTAGTATAGTTTTTCTATCTGTTTCATCCTTGAGCTCCACTAGTTTCTCCTTTAAAAATTTGGATGCTATGCCATTTGGTGCATACATGTTGAGTACTGATATTTCCTTATTGTCCATACTGCCTTTTATCAGGATGTAATTACCTTCCCTACCTCTTTTAACTAGATCTATTTTTACTTTGGCTTTGTCAGATATCATGATTGCAACTCCTGCCTTCTTTTTTTCAGTTGATGCCCAATAGATTTTGCGCCATCCATTTACTTTTACCCTATGCATATCTATCTTCCTCATGTGTATTTCTTGTAGACAACGTATGGTAGGATTTTGGTTTCTGATCCACTCTGCTATTTGCTTCCACTTTACAGGTGAGTCCCTCCCATTCATATTCAAAGCTATGATTACTACCTATGTATTTCCCAACATTCTGATTTTCTCTCCTTGTCCTGCCCTTTCCTCTTTCATTATTTCCTCCTACACCAGTATTTTGTTTTTAATCCATCCCCCTAATCCCCACCCTTATTTTACTTTCCTTTCTCCCCCCTCCCTTCTTATTCCTCTCTTAATTTTCTTTTGGGGTCTTTTAAAGTTACCCCACATACTCGCCCCCCTTGAGTTACTTCCCTTCCCACCCTCCCTTTCCACCCCCTCCATTTTTGTTCCTCTGTTGTTTTTTATAGTCTATTAAATTCCCTTCCCCCTCTTTCCCTCCCCCATTTTTTGCTCCCCTCCCCACTCCCCCTCTTAGTTCTCCCCTCTCAGTTTTCCCATAGAGTAAGATAGAGTTCAATACCCCAATGGATATAGATGCTCTTTCCTCTTGGAATTGATTCCACTGAAAATAAGGTTTGAGTATTACCTTTTAGCACTCTTCTTCTCCTTCTTATAGTTGTATTCTTCCCCTCCCTCTCCTGTGTGCCTTTTTGTGTAGTATAGGTTATCCTAATTTTCTTATTTATTCAAGTTTCTCTTGGTGCCATTCCCCTTCCCCTTTCTTTCTTCTTTTTTTATATATGATTTTTAACTACTTAGTACCCCAATCTCTACCTATGGATAATTTTCTAACTACTATAATAGTAAATACAATTTTTGACAGTTACAAATAACATTTTTTCCATATAGGAATATAAATGATTTGGCCTTATTTGAGGCCCTTAGAGAACAACAACAACAAAAAAACAAAAAACCAAGACCCCTCTCTTTTTTATTTACCTTTTCATATTTCTCTTTGTTTTTGATTTTCGATGTCAAACTCTCTGTTTAGTTCTGGTCTTTTCTTTACAAATATTTGGAAGTCTTTTATTTCATTAAATGCCCATACTTTCCCCTGAAAGTATATAATCAATTTTGATGGGTAGGTGATCCTTGGTTGTAGACCCAATTCTCTTGCCTTTCTGAACATCATATTCTAAGCCTTGCAGTCTTTTAGCATGGAGGCTGTCAGATCCTGTGTAATTCTGATTGGTGCTCCTTGATATCTGAATTTTTTCTTTTTGGCTTCTTGTAATATTTTCTCCTTAGCTTGGAAGTTCTTGAATTTGGCAATTACATTCCTGGGGGTTGTCTTTTGAGGATTTAGGGTAGTGGGTGATCTATGGACTCTTTCAATGTCTATTTTGCCCTCTTGTTGCAGAACCTTAGGGCAGTTTTCTTGGATAATTTCTTGTAGTATGGTGTCAAGGTTTCTTTTTTTTTTCCCCCGGGTTTTCAGCCAGGCCTATGATTCTCAAATTGTCTCTCCAATGTCTATTTTCAAGGTCAACCACTCTCTCAGTGAGATATTTTGTGTTTCCTTCTAATCTGTCATTTTTTTGGCTTTGCTTTATTAATTCTTGCTGTCTTGTGAGATCATTGGCTTCTACTTGCCCGATTCTAGTTTTTAATGACTGGTTTTCAGCTAAGATCTTTTGATTTTCTTTTTCAGTTTGATCTATCCTGCTTTTCATGGCTTTCAGCAGGTCATGTCTGGTCTTCAATTTGCTTATTATTTCATTTGATTTCTGGGTGTTAATTTCCAAGTGGGAGATCCTGTCTTTTAAACTGTTATTTTCTTTTTGGTCTATTTCTCACTTTTCTTGACACATCTCTTCCATTTTTCTGACAGTCTCAGATTTAAAATCTTCAAGAACTTGTGACCAATTTCCATTTTTTCTGAATGTTTGGGTGTGTTTAATTGTTGGCCATCTTCTGCTGTTTCTTCTTTGGTCTGAGTTTTTTCTGCATAAAGATTATTAAGGGTCAACATTTTCTTCTTTGTTTTGTTGTTGTTGGTTTTTTTTTTTTGTATTTGTGGGTCTTAGTTCCTGGGAATTGGTGGCCATTGCCTTTTTCCTTTTTGGTCAGATGTCTAAGTGAGGAGTGTGGGTGAGCTTTGTATTGGACTCTGTGGAGGTTTTTTGCTCTGAGGATATTTTCCTCCAGTTCTCCACAGTGTCTAGCTGCTCTTAGGGGCAGGTCCAGCCCCCAAGAACTTAAAGATTGCCTCACAGAGGTCTGGGTGTGGATTGTAGGCAAGTCTCTGGATTGAGCATTGGAGAAGTTTTTGCTCAGAGACTATTTTTCAGGTCTCTGTGGCATTTTGCTGTGAGCCTCCCCTCTCTGCCCAAGCTCCATGCCCTGTCTCCACATTTCCTTAGCCTCCCAGTGTTTGAGTTGTTTCTCTTAGAGATAAGTCTGTCTTGAACTCAGCCAGTATCCCTCCTAGAACTTAGAAGTTTGTCCCGTGCTGGCTTGGAGTCTGGAAAGGTAGGTGAAGTGTGGGAGGGGTGGTGAGCTTGCCTCTCGGTGGGAGAAATTTTGCCCCCTTTTAGCGTGGAAATGCCCTAACTTTGCCTACCTTCTGTGCTGTGTCCTACTGTGGAACTCCTTTGCTCGTTTGATTTTGGTTTTGTCATTTTGAGGTACTCTGTTTAGAAGGGTGGAGAGGAGAAGAGTTCTGCTTCTACTCAATAGCCATCTTGACCTAGAAGTCCCCACAAACCTTCTCTGAAAGAGCTTCTAGTTTTATGGGGCAGGAAAATACACAAGTAATTATAATGCAAGGGAGGCAGTATGGTGGAGTACATAGAGAACAAGACTCAGAGCCCACAAAGACTTGAGTTCAGGGGCAGCTGGGTAACTCGGTGGATTGAGAACCAGGCCCAGAGACGGGAGATCCTCGTTTCAAATCTGGCCTCAGATACTTACTGTGTGACCCTGGGCAAGTTACTTAACCCCCATTGCCTAGCCCTTACTGCTGTTCTGCCTTAGAACCAATGTACAGTAGTGATTCCAAGATGGGAGGTAAGAGTTTAAAAAAAAGGACAGGTTCAAATTCTGCTTCTGGCCTATAGTGACAGTGTGATTCTGGGCAACTCTCAGTGGTCTAGATATTTCCCTGTGGTGCAGAGAATGTGCTGAGTTCTGTTGGTAAAGGGAGTTTCCTCACCCAGCAGTTCCCAGTACCAGTGGCATCACAGGTCTAGTTTCTATTACAAGGAGTGGTTGCTCAATCTTAGAAGATTGGACCTAGAGGCAAGGAAACACACCATCCTTAACCCTTCCCTTAGAGGGACACCCTGGGGCAAAGTCTCACTCACTTGAGTCTGACCATATAGACTGTGTGATCTTGTTAAAGTCATGTTGCCTCTTTAGAACCATAGTTTCTCATTTGGGAAATGAAGGTATTGGATTAAATGGGCTCTAAGGCTCCTCTCTAGTTCTGACTCCTTAAACTGGTCTCTTGCCTTTTATTTTTTGTTTCCTGGTCGTCTATCCTGCCTGGCTGAGGGAACTGAGATTTTCATGTGAAATTCTTGTTCCTGGTTTCTCATAGATTCCATTTGTGCTCATGATTGTGGCATTCCTGAGGACCAGTGTGGTGCTGGATTAAGTAGGGTGACATAAAGAAAGGTGAAAGCTTCAGGTGAGGAGGTGGAATTCTTGAGGGAACAGCTGCCAGGCTTCCCACTGGGTACTCAGGCTCTGTCTCTCTTCACCCATGAAGGTAGGGTATTGAATTGGCAGTGCAAATTCTGCCCATGTTCCAGGCTCTATAGGGTGAGGCCAGAGGTTATTAAAATCCCCTTTGTCTGCAAACAAAGCTTTTCCTAAACTGGCACATTCCAGACATTGCCCTGGCTCTGTGGAAGGATGAGTAATCTTTCTGAGAATTCAGACTGCTTTAGTCTCTGCCAAATACTAAAGCTCATCCAGAAAACATCTTTCAGAAACCTCCCCCCCACCACTCCTTTCTTCTTTCCTTTCTTTTTGTCTTCTTTCCTCCTCTGTCTCTTTATCTCTCTCATTCCTCTTTGTTTCTCTCTCTCCCTCCCTTCCCCTTCTATGTCTCTTTCTTTCTTTATTCCTGCATCTATCTCCCCCTTTCTGTTCTCCTTCCCTTCTTTGTCTTTCATTACTCTTTCTGTTCCTCTTTTCCTCTCTCCCTCATCTCCTACTCCTCTCTGTCATGTTGTCTGTCTCTCATTTCTCTGTCTCCCTTCCTCCCATCTCTCTCCCTTCTGCCTCTGTCTCTCTCCCTTTCTCCTTCCCTTCCCGCCTCTCCTAATGTCTCTTTTTCTTTGTCTTTCTTCTTTTCTGCCCTTCTCTTCCATAAATCTATCTCTTTTAGTCTCTTTCTTTGACTCTATCTTGTTCTCTATCTTCTGTTTCTTTATTGTATTCTTTCTGTCTTTCTTTCTGCCTGTCTTTTTTTTCTGTCCTATTCTCTGCCCTTTTTTCTGTCCCATTTTTTCTTCCTTTGCCTTTCCCCCTGCCTTTCTTTCTTTGTCCCATTCTCCCTTTTTCAGTTTTGTTCTTTACCTCTACCTGTCTTTGTGTCTGCCTCTTTTCCCATTCATTCTCTTTCTTTGTCTTGTTTTCTGCTTCATTCTCTGTCACTGCCTTTGTCTTAGGCTTTCCCCTTCTTCCTCCATCCCTTTCTGTCTCTCTGGCCACTTTTCTTTTACCCTCTCAAGGACCCTGCCTAAAGACTTTTTTCTGAAGCCAAACTCTTTTAAGCATCCATAGGAACACAATGGACTTGGAGGCAGCAGGTTGGGAGTTGGGGCAGGGCAGGCAGGGTGTGTTTAGCTGCCACACATTCTGCTCCCTTTCCTGGACCATTAGTAGAAATGGACTAACTGCCTGATCTGAAATTCTCGAGGCACACTCTACGCGGCCGTGGCCGCCACCTCTCCTTGCCCCTTGGTTTTATGCTCTATCCAGAATGTCATAAACTTCAGTGGCAGATTGAGGAAGGCTTTGTTGCCTCTCTTAGAACAGGGACAAGCCAGCTGCATGGAAATTGTTAGAGAATCAGGTTCCAATTTCCCAGGAGTACATCACGCAGTGCTAGAATGGCAGGGTTGTTGGAGATTTATATTGGTCTTTCTGACATAACAAAGATTTCCCTTTGTTTCTTGGATCTGACTGAAGTGCATTTGCTGGAGGACATGAAACCAAAGGAGCAGACCCATTTTTTCTTGCCCTCCCTGCCTCTTCTTTTCTTCTTCCTCTTCTCAATTTGTTTTCAGGTCAGAGCTTTCTGAGGTCAGTGAAGCTGTAAAATCTACTAGACTCCCTGTGTGGAGAAAACTAGCATTGAAGGGTGGGGGCTTTGAGGAGCTCCAGGAGCGAGTGGAATGGTCTGAAAAGATGCCCTGGTCCTAAGCTGCCATTCATTTCTGGCCACTCACTCCAAAGAGATTGTCCTAGAGTCTGTTGTCTCAGCTTAGGTTGGGAGGGAACATTCCCTGAGCACCAGCAAGGAGTTAAGTATGAGAATGTGGCTGTGTAGGAGATGCCATACAAGTGTGAGTACTTGTGGGAGTGAAAGTTACAAATCACGCACATGGCTAAAGGAAATTCAGCATCTCCTCTGATGATGATCATAAGATAAGATGTTTGGGGAACTTAAAGGAGATTTTAGAGCTCTCCTGACATGTTCTCATTTTACAGATGAGGAAGTTGTGATGAGGCAGAAAAAAAAGCAAGCACTGACTGATTCAGATTAGGTTAAAGGATATGGGTTCAAATACTGCCTCTCCCACTTACTGTATATGCCTATGACTTTGGGCAAGCCATTTCCTTCTCTGGGCTTCTCTTTTCTCATTTTCCAAATGAAGGGCTTGCTTTAGATAAGAGATGTCAAATAGAATGTCTGCAATACTCTCAATGTTGCTGTATCAGATTGAAATATTAATGGGAAATATTTAAAGAAAAAAGTAAAAAATATAATAGACTACAGATAATGTCAATATTCAGTCTGCAGGGATCTTTAGCCACCCATTTCTGAGTTTGATACCATTTGATTTAGGTGACTTCTGAGGTTTCTTCTCCTCCTCTCAGCTAGCTAGTATTTATGCAATGCTTTAGGGTTTGCAGAACACTGTATATATGTTTTCTCATTTGATCCTCACAACAACCCTGGAGGCAGGCACATTATTATTCCTATTTGTTGTTCATTTATTTTCCACTTATATCTGACTCTTTGTGACACTGTTTTTGGGTTTTTCTTGGCAAATATAGTGGAGTGGTTTGCCATTTCCTTTCCCAGGTAATTTGACAGATGAGGAAACTGAGGTAAACAGAATAAAGGACTTGCCCAGGATCACACAGTTAAAAACTATTTGAAGCCAAATTTGAACTCCGGAAGATGAGCCTTCCTGATTCTATACCTGGCACTCTTTCCACTGTATCACCCGCCTGCCCTATCCCTATGTTAGAGAAAAGGAAATTGGGGTTGAAAGAAGTTTAAATTCTTTGCCTAGGATCACATAGTTAGGAAGTACTTGAGGCTAAATTTGAACCCAGTTCCTTCTTACTCGAGTCCTGATACTCTATCCACTGAGCTACATAGCTGCGCCAACCTAATACATTTTTGGTAGAATTGGATTGGGTTATAAATCGCTTCAGGCCAGTGATTGGGAGTTATCTAAGCATTGTCTCTCTCATCATTTAACATAGTAGTTCCTTAATAAGTACTTGCTCCCTTTCAAGTCCAGATCTGGGTCTCTTTCCACTAATCCAAGGATTATCTAGCTGAGGACTGGGTTTGGGTACTGTTCTGTTGCTTCCTAGTCTAGGAAAATGTAGAAGGTGGACAGTAGTTTGGTGAATGTGGTTTAGATATGCTCTTGCCCAGTGACTGAAAAAGACACCCCTCCCAATTCTGGGCATTCTCCATTGGCTATCCTGCAGGCCTGGAATGTTCTCCCTTCTCATTTCTGCCTCCTGGCTTCTTTTGGGTCCTAGTTAAAGTCCCATCTTCTACTGGAAGCCATTTCCAATCTCCCTCCATAATAGTTTGATTACTTCCAATTTGCCCTCTATATGGCTTGTTTCTGCAATATGCTTGCATGTTGTCTCCTTCTTCAGACTGAACTCCTCAGGTGCAGGCACTATCATTTATGTTTCTTCATATTCTTAGTGCTTAGCACTACACCTGACTCACAGTACATGGTAAATAAATATTTGGGAAGTTAGGTGATGCCATAGTGCATTGAGTGGGACCTGGAGTCAGGAAGACCAACCTTCCTGAGTTCAAATCTGACTTTAGACACTTACTAGTTGTGTAACCCTGGGCAAATCACTTAATTTTGCCTTAGTTCCTCATCTGTGAAATAAGCTGGAGAAGAAAATATTTTTTAGGAAGAAGAAAGATGGAAGACATTAACTCTTTAAAGAAAAACCCTTACCTCTCTTTTAGAGTCATTAGTAAGTATCAATACCATGGCAGAAGTGTGTAAGGGCTAGGCAATTGGAGTTAAATGATTTGTTCAGGATCACACAGGTAGGAAGTGCCTGAGGCTAAATTTGAACCCAGGACCTCCCATCTTCATAGCTTTATATCCATTGAGCTATCTTGATGCACTGAAAACATTAATTCTTAATGGAATAATATGGGAGTGTTAAAACTTTACATTTCAATTTGTATTTCATATAGAAATTTAAAAAGTCAGCCATATTGTTCTGTCTATACCTAATAACAGGTATAGGGTGACTATATCTCTGTTCAATGAGGTAGAAGGAGAATGTGTATGTTGGGGCAGCCAATAGTGAGGGAGAGGAGAGAAAATAGATGGGTAAGATTGAAAACCCTGAGTCAAAACTCTTTGCTAGGGGGAGAAAGAGATGATTGGCAATCTAGCAAAGAAACTTACCATTGGATAGTAGACTTAAAGAACTAGAATTTAGAGCAAATTCATCTTGTCCAAGTCTTTTTAAAAAAATAAGGACACAATCTCAGAGAGATAAGTGCCTTGGTCAAGGTCATACAGGTAATAAATGGGAGAAATGGAATTTGAAACCAGGTCCCTTGACTTTTAGACTTGAAGAATTCTAGCCCTCTGAGGGATTTTGGAGGTCATTTAGGTCAATCATTTCTTCATTGAAAAAGAGGAAACTGAAGCAGTATGACCTACCCAAGGTCATAGAGTTAGTAAGTAGCAGAGCTGAGACTTGAAATCAAGTCCTCATGAGTCATTTCCCCCTCTATCTCTCCAAGAGTTTGTGTACAAAAGTTTTTTGCTTTTCTTGGTGAAGTTCTCTGCACCCCCTTCCACTGCCCTGCAAGCCTATAATTTACACACTTGCAAAGCTCTGGGGGAGATGGTCACTGCTTCTCTGCATTTAGAGTGAGTGGGCAGAACTCTGGTTGAACATGAAGACAGTGGGGAAGGTCTTATTAGCTTAACCTCTGCAACGTAGGCAGTCATCTGGGAGCTGTCCAAGGTACCAAGATTATTTGGACAACCTGAATAAAACATGAGAGGAGGGAAAAAAGAGGTTGTGGAGTCAGAGGCCAGGACTGACAATAGAGGCAGATGGGACCCTTCAGAGGTGAGGCCTCGGTATCTCATGGTCTGTATCAGAGCTGGGATTGTTCTACCACACTGTTTTAAGCTGCAAGAAAAAATGGCTGAATTTTACTTTTGCAGAGATGTTGTTGTACAGTCATTTCAGTCATGTCTGACTCTTTGTGACCTCATTTAGGGTTTTCTTGGTAAAGATACTGGAATGGTTTGCCATTTCCTTCTTCATTTTATTTTACAGATGAGGAAATGGAAGCAAATGCGATTAAGTCACCTCTCCGGGGTCACATAGCTAGGAAGTATCTGAGGCTGGATTTGAACTCAGTTCTTCCTGACTTCAGATTGGACATTCTATCCATACTGCCTGGCTGCTCTTAGAGACAGATGGCCCCCAAGTGTCTGACCATACAGATATACCCCTATCTTCCATATTTCAATTGATTGTCATCTGTGGATATCCAAGAGGTATTTGGAAACAGTGGATAGAGCACTGGGCTTGGAATCAGGAAGACATGAAAGTTTGAATTTTGCCTCTGATACTTACTAGTTGTGTAATTATAAGCAGACCACTTACCTCTCTGTGCCCCAACCAACTTCTTAGGTTGGATCTCCTAAGTCTATGGACAGTGAAGTCCATGTTGGTGAAGGGATTCTCCTCCTCAGAAGGGAACATGATCCTACATCCCATAGGACTGGACCTCAGTGATGATCGAGTCAAACTGTGTCATTTTATAGATGACAAAACAGGACTGGGCTAGGAGAGGGATTTGTTCAAAGCCCCCAAGCTGGTCAGTACTTGAGTTAGGACTCGTGTCCCATGACTCAAAATTCAACAATCTTTTCACTGCTACCTCCTCCTCCTCTTCTCCTTTATTCATGTCCTTCCCATCTCTGTCCTTCTATTAATGTGTCTATTATATATATATATATTTATATATACACATGCATTGTATATATATCTATGTATATAATGTATATGTATTTATGTTTAGACATGAGTGTGTGTGTATGTGTGTGAAATCTCAGTGTATAGGTGAATTCCAACAATGTAGATTGGCAGCTCATTTGTAATGAATAGCCTGAAAGATTGGGGCACTAGGTGAGACTTGAGGAACTCATGTCTTCCTTACTTCAAGGCTAGTCTTCTATACTATGCTATGTTACTATACACACTCAAATGACAGAATTCTTCATGCAATAGCATCTAGTTTTCCCTATCTGAGTTTCATAGTTTTCCTAAGGAAGAACTCAACCCTATGCCCAAAGAAGATAGGATCTCTGTTCTCATCCCTTGACAAGTCATGGATATAGATTTGCCTTTTCTCTCCATTCCTTCTCATAGGTTCATATTAATGCTTAATCATGATCAAGCAGAGTTGTTTTTTTAATCACATTTTAATTTTTTTGCATATTACTTTTGTACCTATCTACCTGGACAGACATAGATATTACTGATAAAAATGGCCCCTTCCTTTAACAGTTCCAGTTAGATTTTCTGCATCTCTGGCCAACAATCACCTCAAAATGCATATAGACAGACCAAGACTCTTTTTGGGCTCAGAATAAGAGAGTTTGTTTCCTGCAATAATCATTTCTAAAACTGAAAAGGACTATGGGCTTCACTCATTTGGGGCAAATTGGGTAAAACTTCTGACTACTACAAACTATGAGATGCTAAAATTGGTGTCTGTCCAAGAGTATCTCTAAGCACTTCAAAGCCCGTTATTCATCTTTAACCCCCCAATCCCAAAGTACTTATATACCTAAAATGTTTATATGTTATATACATATATGTAATATATAGACATTTAATAGCTAATAATTCAATGTTTAACATGATATTTAAATATATTTAAAAGAAAAGAGATAATATATTATGATTAATAAACCTCAAAGGTCTATATAAATGCTATTATTATATTTAAATTTTCAAACCTTTGAAGCTAACAGTGGCAAGCCTGGTATAGTTAAAAGGACATTGATCTTTGAATCCCAAAATTTGGGTTCAAATCCTTGCTTTTCCTCTTGTCATTGTCGTGACTTTGGGAAGTCATTTAACATCTTTTTTTTCCTCATTGGTAAAATGAAGGGGTTGGTCTAAGCAGCTTCTGAACTCCCTTCTAGTTTGAAGGCTATAAACCCATGAAATTCCAACTTGTCTTCACAAATAACTACAATATATGTAGGAAGGAATTAGATATTTAATTCAATTCAACATATGTTTATTAAGTTTTTAATGTATGTTGGATTGTGATGGAGAAGCAAAGACAGAAAAGTCCTCACCCTCAAGGAGCTTACCTTCTCCTGGGGAGAGCCAATAAATATGTACATGGAAAAGTTGATGCAAAAAAAGTACAATGTAACCGGGAGGCAGAGAAGAAATGCTAAGTGGCAGGATCAGGAAAGTCATTTTATAGGAGATGGTATTTGAGACTTGGGGTAGGATGGCAGAGCCCTTTATTGGCAAGGGTGCAAAATTGTGGACGCAAGAGATAGAATGTTGTGTTTAAAGGACAGTAAGTGGGCCAATCTTATTGGAACATAGAGTGAGGGGGAGTAATGTGAAATCAGTCAGTCAATGAGCATTTAAGTACCTACTATATGCCAGGTACCATGCTAAGCCCTTGAGATACAAGAAGAGGCAAATAACAGTCTTTGCTCTTGGGAGGGAAAAGAACATGTAAACAACTAAGTACAAACAAGCCTTAGACAGGGCAAATTGGAGATTCTCAATAGAAGGAAGGGGGACCAGGAGGGGCTTCCTATAGTAGGGAAATATAGATTGGAGTCAGATTACAAATGACTCTAAATATTATTTATATTTTATCCTAGAAGCAATAAGGATCCCGTGAAGCTTCCTGAGCAGAAGAGAGACTCTCTCTGCTTTAGGAATGCTTATTGACAGCTATGTGAAAGAGGGAGAAGTGGGGAGAGACTTGGTCTAAGTTAGACTTTACCTAACCACCTATGCTTGATTTTATCAGGCCACAAAAATATATTTTTTACTCCAAATCCTGTTTGTCAAGAAGTGATTTTAAGTATCTAGTTTTACTCTGTGCACAGGGCTTGAGACTGTTGGAAAATCCATGTGCTCTGTGTGGATATACATGTATTTGAGACCATGGGAAGAGGGAGGAGGAATTTATGAAGTTTGAATGTTTTCTGTTCTCTTAGAAAAATGCAACAGGTGGGGTCTCCAGGCTTTATCTCTTGTCCTCTCTGCCTCAAGTAGAATTCAGCTTCTATGCTGGGTCTTACTTTTATCTGGTCTAATTATATGCTTGTTCTTGTCTCCATATCCATTTGTTAGAAGATCTCAAAGCACTTTCCCTAGATGACACATTTAACTAGCCTCTCACACTTTGTTCTATTCATGTTTCAATGGAGCTGCTATATTGGAATCTTAAGAAAAAGATCATTCTGCACTGGGCAATAGCAACAGAGATGAATATGCCCCATGTGAGGGTCTGGAGAAAATCCATCATGTGTCCTGAGGTCTACGTTTGTTATTGAAAAATCTATTTACAAATAATCTGGACAAATAAAGTAAAAGGCACTTTATTGGCCCTCAGGAAAGAATTCATGGCTGTATGAGATTGTTGTTGGGCCAGCTCTGCTATGGGCAGTGTTGAAGGATTCTGATATGGGTTCTGATAGGGGATTCTGATAGGGGAAGCAGGAAGGTAAGGGGAGACTGGCTCTGCCTGGTGCCTAGAGAATTTGGAACTCCTGGCTTCTTCCTTAGTATGACATGGTTGGACAACTCAGCCCACTAACTCTTCCTTCTGACAGACAACATTTGGTCACTCTTACCAATTATGTTTTCATAGCTACATTGCTATAATGACAGCACATGATGTTTTTATAGTACTTTTAAGATTTACAAAGCCCTTTCCAGATGTTATTTTATTTCCTTTTTGGGATCTATATTATGAAGTAGGTTACCCCACTATTATTACCCCTCATTCTATGGATGGGGAAATTGAGGCTCAGACCAAGTTGAGGTCCAGTGATTTAGCAATAGTCATACAAATATCAAGTGTTAAGAGGTAGGAATAGAATCTAGACCTCTCCTAAACCTCAATCTAATATCTTTTTCTACTTTTCTACGCTGTGAGGCATCTAGTGACACAGTAGATGAAATGATTGACTTGGAATCAGGAAGGCCTGACTTCAAATCCAGCCTTAGAACTGTACTAGTCATTTGACCCTGAGCAAATCATTTAACCTGTATCTACCTCAGTTTCCTCATCTATAAAATATATGAAAACAATAAAATCTCCTTTCCAAGGTTATTGTTAGGATTAAACACAATAATGAATATAAAGCATTTAACCAACTTTAAAGTGCTATAAAAATGCTAATTATTATTTACAAGTATAAAGGAAGGAAAAATGTTCTAATTATATTTTTTCTGACACTAATTATATGACTATGGATAAATCACTGAATCACACTGAACCTCAATTTCTTCATCTGTAGAATGGGGATAATAATATTTGTAGACTCTTCCTCAACAGTGGTCAGGAAAAGCAAAACAGTTATTAGAATTTGTTCAATGCCAAGCACTATGGTAAAGATTAGGGCTATAATGGGAAAATGTGAGATAATCCCTACTTTTAAGGAGTTCATGTTCTAATTGGGGAATTGAAGAATTAACACAGAGAAATAATGGTCAGTGGGTAGGGCAAGTGGAAAAACCCAAATACCCTCAGGGTGAAGCCTCAGGGGAGATATATACTTATATCTCACTAAATACTTGATTTGGTAGATATGGGTACTCCCTCTACTTCAGCAAATTGCCCTCTCTAGATGGCCTTTTTGTCCTGTGTCATCAGCTATGTCCTCCTATATGTAAGATGTTTCCCATGCACTGGATCCCTTCCTCTAGGTGAGGGCTTCTTAATTTTGGGTCCATGAACTTAAAAATTTTAAATAACTACTTCAACATAATTGTCTTCCTTTGTAATTCTTTGTATTTTATTTTACTCATATAAAAACATCATTCTGAGAAGAGGTCTATGGGTTTCATCAAAATGCTCAAAGAGGTCTATAACACAAAAAGTTCCAGAACTCCTGCTCTTTTTACTTTTTGTAGATAGGTAGGAAGTCAAATTTGGGTCAAATTTGAATCCAGGACCTTTACTCTTGGCTCTAGATCCACTAAACTACCTAATTGACCCCTTATTAAGCCTCTTCTTGAAGACCTCCAATGGGGGCAGATTCACTGCTTCTTGTAATACTCCATTCCATATTTTGACATCCTTCACTGTTAGCAAATTTTTCTTGGCCTCAAAGCTTATATTTGCCTCTTTGAAACTTCCATCCTCTGCTCCTGGTTTAGTTCTTTTTGTCATCTTCTTTTTAGTTTCATCTGTCAATGCTCTTGGGATGAGTTGACTTTGTTGGGGCTCATGCCAACTTTTCTACAACCTTGTTTTCCTCTCCATCTCTCTTCACTGTTTTGAAAGGCAATGAGGCTTATAATCCTTTGCTAACCTCCTCTATAAAGTTTTGCAAATGAGTTGATATTATAAATTGATGTTGACCTTGGCAGCTATGTCTCATTTCTTTCCACTTGACAAGGAGATCAAGTGTTTGATAGCTAACAATCTCTTGACCTCTGTATGGTGGTGATTATATTATACTGATCAAGCTTTTGTAGAAAATAGTAACAGTCTCTGTCAATATCGTTTCTTTTATCCATTTCCCATTGTCAGCACCAACAAATTATTTGAATAGATCCTCAGAAATTCTCTTATCCAATTGCCACACCCCCACTCTTCCTCATGTCCTCTCACTCATTCCTTATTGCCTAGGACCCCAAAGATCTTTCCTTCCACTGTCTCTCAGTATCTCTTGATTATCCCCTCCTCCCCTTTTCTGCCATCAGATAACATGATTAGTTAAAAAAACATAGTGATAGATTGGTGAAGGAAAAATTTGGGGCATGTATTTGCTAACTCTACCCATTGTTAATGCTAGCCCTAGAAGAAAAAAAAAAACATGCACAAGAAGTCAAATCATCAGTCTTCCAAGCTTATTTCCTTCCATGCATCTCCAGCAGGCTCAGAGGATTTATATTTGAATCTCAGATCTGTTTCTTATTTTCTACCTCTCTGCCTTTGCTAACAAGGTGCCCTGTGCCCAGGACTCTCCCTATCTATTCCAATTCTGCCTGTTGAAATCTTACTTGTGTTTTAAAGGCCAGATCCATGAAAACTCCTTTCCTCTCAACCAGAAATAATCATACCTTCTATCTTAGGGACTGCATTCTCTTCCTTCTTTCTCTTTCATATTCTCTGTTTCTTACCATCTTTCTCACATCCTTCCTCTATCTTACTCTCTTTCATGCTCTTCTTCATTCTCTGGTCTTCCTTTCCCCCCCACCCCCATCTTTCTGACTCTTTCTGACTCTCTTACTTCTTTCTTCCTACCCTCCTCCTCTGATTCCTCCCTTTTCTTGCCTCTCTCATGCTTTCTCTTTTTTCTTCTCTTTCTCCTTCCCTACTATAAGATCTAATATGAATAATAACCCACATATACCTGTAAACTCCTTGAGAGCAGGGGCTATCTAAGGGAATTTCTCAGCCTTTAGCACATTGCCTTGTATATAGTAGGCACTTAATATATGTTTATTGACTGACTATACATTTAACTCATTTAAGTCTCCCAACAAAACCTGTGATATAGTTGCCCTTATGACCCCCATTTTACAGATAAAGAAACTGAGGCTTAGAGGAGTTAAGTAACCAGGATCACACATGTGTTTGAGGCAGACATTGAACCCAGGGTTTCTAGACTCAGAGCCCAGTATTCTAATTTCATACCATACTGCTTAGCTCAAACATTTTGCTTGGCTCTTTCCCATGTACTATTTTGTTGTAGAGTTAGTTATCTGAGTGTATATCTTTTCACTCCCAGCCTATGAGTCCTTACAGTCAAGAATTATATCTTATTTCTTCTTGCATCACTCTCAGCTCTGAGAATAGGGCTCTGCACAGTGTAGATACTTAATAAATATCTGCTTAAGGGGCAGCTAGGTAGCACAGTGCATAGAAATCCAGGGTTGGAGTTGGGAGGGACATAGGCTCAAATCTGGCCTCAGACACTTCCTAACTATGTGACCTTTAGCCAGTCACTTAACCCTTATTGATTAGCCCTTAACACTCACTCTTCTGCCTTGAAACTGATATTTAGTATACATTCTAAGATAGAAAGTAAGAATTTAAAAAAAATAATTATGGGCAGAATGAGTAGATGAAATTGAGTGTGACAATATAGGGAAAGGGGATGGCAGAGGGCTTCACTTGACTGAGAAAAAGAATGTCTGGGTTCAGCTCTCAGGTCTGCTACTTCCTATGTGACCTCGGGGCTACTGACACTTGCCCACTTAGAACCTCAGTCTTTTCCTCTGTCAAATATGGCTATTATACTCAGTATTCTCTAAGATCCCATCTAAATCTAAATCCTATGAATCTAGGAAATAGCACTACCCTGTTTAATTCAGGGGACCTTGGTGTTTGGGCTGGCTCTGCCACAATCTAGTTGGATCTTTGATTTGGATGTTTAACCTCAACCTCTATGGGACCTAGTTTTCTCATCTGCAAACTGGAATCATGGGCTTGGATGGGGTGGTCCCTATCACCGCTTCCCTCATGGCTATCTGATGATTCTTCTCCTGGGGAGCAGAATTAAGAGAGACCAAGCCTGCCCCAGCTTGAGGAAATATTACACAGTCAAAAAATAAAATTAAACAGTATTAACCACAGGCCCAAATTGCACCTATATTTTTAAAAAACATTGTGCTGTGGAGACTTGAAAAGCTCTGCATCAGCATGAGGCCATCTCAATTAATGAGAGAGAACCTTTTCCTCCTTTTCATGTTGCCTATAATTTCCAGTACTGTTCACCCAGAATGGGGTTCTCTCCTGTCTGATGGTGCTGATCCGTTTTAGGGCCAAGATGCTAATCTCTTGGAAAACTTTGTTCTGGTCCACCCAGAAAGGAGAGGCATTGACTCACCCTTGGTTGGCGGATTCGTGGGTGTGAAGTTAGTTGCAGATACTCACCTCCAACCTCATCTTCACCTCTACTGAGCTGTGATCAGACCAGCTGGCAATAGTTGTGAGAAATGGGAAGCTTACCTACATATGTAGGTTGTTTCCTTTTCAAAATCAAGGATATCCTTCAGTGTAATTCTTAAATTTGAGAAAGAGATAGGTGATCTCACACACAAAGAGAAATCAAGGCACTATGTGGGTGCTGGACACAAAGAAAAAAAAACAAAATGATCCTTGCCTTCATGGAACTCAGAGTCTGTTTTGAAATACAATGTATACACAAATAAGCAAGAACCAAGACAATCTGAGGAGGGACAGAGTTTATGTGACCTCTTCCATGAAGCCATCCATGATCCCCTTCTCTATCCCTACTATCCTCAGTGTTAAGGCTCTATCCTTTCTCAGAGGGTATAGATGTGAGATGTTGCAGAGATAGAATTAATTAGATTTGATGGTTGATTGGCTACTTGTGGGGAGGTAAGGGAAAGTGAAGAGGTCAGAATGACTTTAAAGTTAGGAATCTGAGTGACTAAAAAGATGATGATACCCTAAGTGGAAATAGGGAAGCAGGGAAGAAAGGTGGATTTGGGGAGGAAGATAATGAATAAAAATTCTAGGATACTGAGTCAATAGCCTTTATCAACTATTCCACTTTTGATGCTTTCTAGTCCTCTTAGTTCCATCTAGACTCTTCTTCCAGTTCAAAAGTTGTGACACTTTGGGTTCCCCCCCTCCCTATCTTGAAAGAAGACTCAGACACTGAAAAGACTTTATGCAGGCTAGAGACCCAGAGCTCAATGTGCTTTAAACCATAGTTGAAAATCTTAGTATGTTCAGGTGCATGGATCTCTGGAAGGAAAGGAGAATATGCTTTATATGTCCTGGGAACAGGGACAATAAAGAGGGACAATTGGAGCCTCAGGCTGAAGGTTGGAGTAGAGGCAATGTTGTATAGGGGAACTCACTATTGTTATCATGTGGAAAACAGGTTTGATAAGGAACAGCTTAGGGTGGGAAGGAGAAAGGAAATGATTAGCAAAGGGTGGTGGAATGAAGGCATGTATGGAGAGGGCATAACACTGGCTTCTTTAGCTCCTCTTCTTTTTTTCCTTCTTTTTCCTCTTTCCTTCTTCCTCCCCTTTCTTGTACCTTTTCTCCTCTTCTCTCCTCCTTTGTTCCCCCTCCTTCCTTTTCTCATGTATTCTCTTTCTTTCTTCCTCACACTCTCTAACTTCTTCCTTTTCCTATCTCCTATCAGACTTCTCCCTCCTTCCTTCTTTTTCCCTTCTCCCTTCTCTTCCATCCTCTTCCTTCTTTATCCTTTCCCCTCTTTCTTCTTCTTCCTCTGGTCTTCTTTCTTCTTTCTCCTTACCCCCCTTATCCCTCCTTGCCCTTTCTCCTTTTAACAAGGTCACAAGCAACCTTTGGATTAGCCTGAATTTGGGAATACAGCTAGGGAAGGACTTGGGTCCTTTTCCTCTGACCTTGGTGCTGACATACCCCCTCCCATGTGCAATCTTGGGCCAAGATTGGGCCAACTGACAAATGGCTTGATAAGAAACAAAAGCAAACAATAGGCTTACTTGAAAGATACAGTGAATAGAATTTAATTGAATTTTTTTGTTCAGACATTGATTTGACCCTGTAAGACATATAGAGTAAATCATTAGGGGAATTAATACGCATTAAAATGCAGTTTATTATCATGAAACTTTTATTGTGCTTGTAGTTGTGTTTTTTAATTATTATTTTAATGACTTTCTGTATTTCAAATAGTGATAAATCTATTTTATTTTTAAAAAATAAATGGACTGTAGTTTTACAAGGTGATGTGTAGAGCAGAGTTGCTGGTGAATACTGCTCCCTTCATTAATGAGAATGAACAGATTACAAAGCCTGAAAATGGACCGATTTATACACTAAAAAAAAAAGCCAATTAATATCTAACCATTAAACACAAATGTTATAGATTAAGCTTAGTATCTTATATATTTCTCCTGGTCCCTATTGGCCCTGATGGAGATTGACTTTGCTCAGCCAAATAAGTGAGGGAAGCTTTAAGAAGACAATGACTGGGACCCATTAAGCTGAAGAATTTATGTCAGAAATGTAGGGCCATACAGCTTCTGCAGCTCCTTTCCTTCCCCACGTGGGGGTTATTATGGAAACGAGTGGTCCAAGTTAGCTGGGAACATGCTGTTCTTCCCTTTTGAAGGGAGGTGCCTGACTGCCAGTAGGCTACTGTTTTTTTGAACTCTTTCTTCAGGACTGGGGACAGATTTGTGCTGATGTAGCCCCACTCTCTCACCTGGCCCTCCTCCCTCTTTGGGTCCAAGGGCACAAATTTGTTACATGACCAGCTGATGCTAGGAGCCAGTCTATTCTAATTGGAGTTTGACCCTTCGACCTTGGCCTCAGTGGCCACCAAGCTCAAGCCAATTGAGATAACGGACTCTGGGATGTCAAGGGAGGAGTTAGCTATAACTTTATTAGGACTCCAAAAGCCTCCTTCCAGGGCCAGTGATGGGAGAAATGGCATGCATTATTAGCCTTCTCAGTTTGCTGGTTTGCTGGTTTAATGTGGTCCATAATCCCAGGGTAGCTGAGAGGGCCATTCAGACAGATCCAAATGAAAACTGTCTACATTGCATGTCTTCTTGGGAGCCAGGGGATGCAATTTTAACCAACCACAGTGTCCCCAAAGGTCATATTGCTAAATATGTCTGGATTGTGTCCTTTATTATTGTTGGGAGGAGGCAGGGAGAATGGGACTGAAACTATCATCCAATCCCCAGATTCTCTTTGTGGATAATGCCCTTAGAACAGAGAATTCCAGAGCTGGGAAGCCCTTCAGAACAAATAATATAAGAACATAGAATTCTGGAGCCAGGAAGGCTTTTAGAACAGAGAATAAAATGTTGGAGGTGGGAGGACCCTTAAAATCCAGAATTCCAGAACACAGAATGTCAGAACTGGAAGGAAGCTTAGAATACAGAGTATTGAGCTGGGAGGGGCTTTAGGACTGAGAATTTCGGAGCTGGAAGGGAGTTAAGAACATAGAATGTCAAAGCTGGGAGGACACTTAGAATATCACCTGGATGGTAGTAGAGGAGTTGGGGTGAGTGAAGGTGGTAAACCTTGGGGATGGAGAAGTCATCATCTGCATGGGACATTAAAGGAAAGCTAGAAATTCCAAAGGGAATGAGAGGGAGGGAGGGTGGGAAGGCAGGCAGGCAGGCATCCTAGGTACAGGGAAAAGCCTTGGCCAGACAAGGAGTCTGGGGAGCTCCTCATGAGCTTGAGGGAAGAGACTGGTCCAGTTTGACCGGAGAATAGCACACACAGAGTGGATTAAAGGTAGGAGATGAGGCTGGGGGCTGCTACCAGATTGTGAAGAGCCCAGAATGCCAGCTGAAGAAGGTTAAATTTTACTTAGCCAGCAAGAGGAAGTCACTGAAGAATTTTTAAGTGGAGGAGGCAGGACCAGTTCTGGGCATAAGAAAGGTTATTGCTATGAAAGGCAGAAAGGAAGTAGGGGGAGAGCAGGGATGGGAAAAACAGTTAGCTATTGCATTAATATGGGAGAGATGGTGATATCCTATATTAGGGTGGCAAGTACTGGAAAAAGGGAGAAGGGTATGTGTGTGACAGCTGTTTTGTGGGAGGTTTCTCTAGGTCTTTGTGGTTTGGTGGCTATCAGAGGGGAGGGAGAGGGAAGACTAACCCATAACTCCAATGTTACAAACATGGGAAATGGTTTGGATGGTGGCACCACACACATGAAGAGCAAAGGCAGCAGGAGGAGAAGGTCCAGGTGGAATGATTATCTTGATTTTAGTTGTATTGAGTTTGGGATGTCTATGATATCCAGATAGAGTAGTACTATAGAGATATAGACCACTGAATTTAAAGCTAAAAGGGTCTTAGAGACCATCAAATTCAGCACCTTCATTTGACAGGAGAAAACTGAGCCCCAGAGAAGTTAAGGACCTTGTCCAAGGTGACAAAGACAGTAAGTGCCAGAGTTAGGATTAGTGATAGGCAGCAGAGATGGGATTCAAATTTAGAGTCAATGACTCCAAATTCCATTCACTTTCCTCTGACATTGAGAATTGGCTTCTTGAGACTAAAGGTTGTCAGGGATTCTGGACAGATCATTTAGTCCAAAAGAACTTTTTTTTAAAACAACTTCTGTTCCAATCTGTATTTATTTGTAACTTAGACCAAGGCACAGCAATCAAAAATCAAAGTTGGATTAGACAACATCAATTTGAAGGCCTACTGTGGGCTCAATCTTAATGATGAATGAAGACACTTTTAAAGAGGCTGCTCTCCACTGGGAGTGGTAAATGGGAGCTGTGCAAATGTAGAATTCAAAAGAGAGATCAGGGCGAGAGATAGAGATTTATGGCTTTTCTTCATGGAGATTGTAGTTGAAGCCATGGAAGTAAATGAACTTTGCCACAGGAGAGACTCTGGTAACCTGAGTTTAAAGTCCAGCCCTGACAGTTATTAGGGGTATGACTTTGTGCAAGTTGCTTCCCTGACATAATTCCTGAAACATAGTAGGTGCTTAATAAATATTTATTGATTATTAATTACTCTTTGGGCCTCTGTTTCCTCATTTGTAAGATGAGAGGAATGGGACTAAGAGGGGTTGGTTCTGAGCTCTATCCATTAGTAGGGAAATGGTGACACTGGAGAGAATAGTTTCTGTAAAATGGAAGGGAATGTAGAAGCTCAATAGTGAGGGGTTAGGAGGAAAGTGGGTGGGTAATGAGGAAGAGAAGAGTCATAGGAGCATGACTATAGACCTGAGAAAGACCTCAGAGGGCATCCACTCCACCCCCCTGTTTTCATATTTGAGCAAACTAAAGTCAAGGGACTTTCCCAAAGTCACACAGACATTAGATGAAGCCAGTTTTTTTCCTCTTTAGCTATGAAAGTCAGGAGAGAGTTAGAACAGTAGCTTGATAGGGTAGAAAGTTTAAAATGAGATTTCTTAGAATTAGGGAGACATAAGAAGGTTTCTAGGCAAAGAGGAAGGAGGGAACCTGAAGAAAGAGAGAGGGAGGATGACTGAAGAAACAAGGTCTGAGAGATGATTGATGGGATCATTCCAGCATACAGGAAGATAGATTAGCCTTTGTGAGGAGGAAGGATACATCTGTGTCTTGAGGGAAGGAAGAGAAAGTGAATATTGCTGTTGCTGCTGCAGAATGGGGGAGGAGAACCAAAGAGACCCTCCCAGGGAATAGATATCTCCCAGCTTCTGAAGATAAGGGACCCTGTCTTGGCTAAAGTGTGTGATCTTCTCCTGTAAGCTGTAAGGTGTTCTGCAGGTAGCAGGAGGTCAATATTATTTGCTGAATAAAAGAATGAATAATGATAATCTTGCATCAAGGACCTGCGATTTCATTAGGATGGGAGTTTCCTTTTCTGCTTCCCCTTCTCTTGTAGGGAATATTTCCTGAGCCCTGAGTTCTGCTCCACCAGTATGTTGTTGATGATGGACATAATCATCGTGGTTGTTCAGTCATTTTTCATTTATGTTTGACTCATGACCCAATTTAAATGATGTTCTTGGCAAAAATATTGCAGTGATTTTCCATTTTCTTCTTCAGGTCATTTTACAGATGAGGAAACTGAGGCAAACAGGGCAAATGGATTTGCTCAGTCACACAGTTAATAAATGTCTGAGGCCAGATTTGAATTCAATGAAGATGGAATCTTCCTGATTCCAAGCCCAGTGCTGTATCCATGGTGACACTTAGCTGCTCTCATAATTGTGGTTGTAGCAACTTAAATTTACCTAGCTAAGTTATGCTGAGCTCCTCATATTTATTATCTCCTTTGATCCTTATAATGACCACAGAAGGTAGGTGCTATTACTGTTTCCATTTTAGAGATAAGGAAACTGAGTTAAATGATAAACCAAACTTGTCCCAAGGTCTTCATCTCTCCAAGTCCAGCTCTGTAGTTGGGAACTTGGTTGGTAGAGAGGAAGGACTGCTGGATTTTGACTGCAAGATCTCAGTTTGAATCATGCCTTGATCTCTTCTCTGGGTGACTCTGGGCAAGCCATTGAATTTCCTGCTGCCTCAGTTTCCCTGTTTTACAAAAAAGGATATATACCTACTTTGCAGGTTTGTGGTGAGGATCAAATAAGAGAATATGGAGTGTCTCAAAAGTCTTGGAGCAATTCTCAGCTTTTAATGACAGAAAACAGCACTAATATTTTTGGGACATTTGGTATATGTAAGGTGTTTTGCAAATTACACCACCAGAATAGTATTTACAGTCTGTGTTGCGAGAGTGCTTTACATAATACAAATTGCTTTCCTCCCAATAACCCTAGGAAGTGGGTCATTCTGAAGAAAAAGTCTTGGCCACCCTCCATAACTCCCCATCCCCAGGAGCTGTTCAGAACCTGTGGCTATTTGAAACTAAACACACCTCATCACCTCCAACAGGAAGTGATGACCTCCCCCTGTCTGGGCATCTGAGAAATGTTTCTCCAACTCTATTGTCCTGGTTTCCCTTCTGAGTGACATATTTCCAAATGAAAGCCATTTTGGCTTTGAGTGAGAGCCTTCGAAATGGAGAATCTTTATATTTCCTTTGTCTGGCTATAATTAGAAATCCCAAAGTGATTTAAAGCCCCTCACCAGAGGCAGGAACAAAGGAATATAGATTTTTTTCATTCATTTTATTACCAATGTCACCTTCTTAGGGGAGGATGGGCTGGAAATTTATTTGTGAGGACTAGGGGAGAAGGCATTTTGCATTTATCTGCTGGACTGATTTGGGGAAAATTTCCCCTGTTCCAGGAGGTCTCCAGGATTCTTCTGCATCGATCATGACCTTATCTGAACTCCTGTAGCACTCCTGCAGTCTTTGTCATGAAACTTCTCATTTCTTTGGGTATTAGTTTGTATTAGCCTCAGACTCATCGAATCTCAAAATTGGAAGGGGATGGTAGACGCTGTCAAATCCTACTTAAACACGAAATAGAATTTCACCTCTGGCATGACTCTTCTGATTTTCTACACAATAGCTGTGTGACCTTAGAGGATCATTTAACCTCCTTGGGCCACAGTCACTTCATCAATAAAATGGGGATGGTTGTCCTAGATGACCTTCTTAGGAATATAGAATAGTGGCTCTATGACTGGGATGGACCTCTGAGATAAACTAGTACAATTCCCTCATTTGTACATGAAGAAACTGGGGCTTGGAAGGAGTTAACAAGACTCACTCAGGTATTAGATTGTGATTTGAATACAGGTCCTTTGGAAACAGAATCAATATTCTTTCCACTGAACTCCAGTTCCCTGTCACTGGAAGTGTTCTGGGATATGTGGTTACTTACTTCTTTGGTTCATTGAACTGAAATGAATTCTTTTTTAAAACTCTTACCAAGAAAAAGTATAGGTTCCAAGGCAGAAGAGTGGTAAGGGCTAGGAAACTGGGATTAAGTGACTTACCCAGGGTCATATAACTGGGAAGTATCTGAGTTCAGATTTGAACCCAGGACTTCCTGTCTCTAGACCTGGCTCTCTATCCACTGAGCCACCTGACTGCCTCTGAACGGAGATCTTTAAAAAACATTTAAGCCTTTACCTTCCATCTTAGAATCAATATTATACTATGTATTGATTCTATGACAGAAGAGTGATAAGGGCTAGGCAATGTGGGCAAAGTGACTTGCCCAGGGTCATAAAGCTAGGAAGTATATGAGGTCAGATTTTAACTCAGGACCTCCTGTCTCTGTCTCTGACTCTGTGTCCAATGAGTCATCTAGTTGTTCCCAACTGAATTGAGATCTTAAGTGGAATAACTATGGATTCAATCAGCCTGGAAAAAATGATAATGAATGGCTTCTTTCAACCCTTCAGTCACTCATGATTTCACTGGGGTCAGTATGGTCTCCACTAATGCAGGTCACAGTCCTGAGCTGGGCTGGTCCTCAGGTGGCAGACACACATGTTCTATCACCAGACATATACTTTCCATTTTGGTAGAAACTCCTAAACCTGTGTGCCATCACCAGTCACTGCCAAGCCATAGATGAACACCCAAGGAGAGCTTTATGGGAGATCAAGGGGTTCAAAGGAAATTTTGCTAAGCAATTCCTATCTCCTCAGCACTACAATGGAGATTGATAGTAGAATGCCCTTGGGTGCCTTGTATCCTATTAGTTTAATTTGGGATCATCCCTGAATTGCAAAATCCCCAAATCCCAGAGCTGGAAGAACACTTTCTGGTTAATTCCCACCTGAGCAGGAATCTCCTCAATAACATTTCTGACAAGTGATCCCCAGCCTTTTCCAGAAGACCTTAAATCAAGGGCTCTGGATCAGCTCATTACATTTTGGAATATCTCTTATTGGTATCACATTTTCCCATGTATCAAGCCTAGATGCGCCTCTACATCTTCCTACTTCTTTTTCCTGGGGTCAAGCAGAACTAGGCTAATCCCTTTGCCCAGTGTCAACCCTTCAAATATTTGAAGACAGCCTCCTAATCTCCCAATACCTTACTACCAGGTCTTCTCCTCTCCAGCTTGTAAATACCCCCACTACCTTTAACTGAGCCCCATAGCTGGTGAACTCAATGCCCCTTGCCATCCTGGTTGCTCTCTTCTAGACAGTCTCCATTTCTTAGTCTTGCCACAAATTTAACAGCATCTTATTCTCTTATAAACATAGCTCAGTCATTGATCATTTTATGATTAACAAAGTTTTCTCATAGAAATTCTGTGAATTGGGTGATGCAACCCCCATTGCCCAGCCCTTACCACTCTTCTGCCTTGAAACCAATACACAGTATTGATTTCAAGACAGAAGGTGGGGATTTAAAAAAAGAATAAGAACTTAGTTGGATCCCTGAAATTTTGGCATGACTTTTCCTTGTGATCATTTTTTCACATCATCATCATTATCATCATCATAATTTCTTTTAAAAACAAACAACCTTTATCTTCATGTATTTGTTATGAGGTAGAAGAGTGGTTAATAGATTGGCTATTGGGATTAAGTGACCTGCTAGGTCACACAGCTAGGAAATGTTTTTGGTTAGATTTGAATCCAGGACCGCCTTTCTCCAGCTCTAGCTCTCTATCTACTGAGCTACCTAGCTGCACATGAACTTCATTATTTCTATTTTTTGTTCTTTGACATTTTCATTGTTCATAACAATGAAATTTCATTGTTAAGCTTCTATTTGGTTCTATATTTTTTGGTTTGTAAGGATCAGGTCTCTTGACTTTGGATCTAACACTTTCCCCTTTATCCCATATGACTTTCTAGGGTCCTTTGTTAAAAAACAAACAAACAAACAAACAAACAAAAAAAACCTTTCCTTCCATCTTGGAATCAAAGGCAGAAGAGTGGTAAGGGTTGAGCAATGGGGGTTAAGTGACTTGCCCAGGGTCACACAGCTAGGAAGTGTCTGAGGCCAAATTTGAACCCAGGACCTCTCATATTTAGGCCTGGCTCTCAATCCACTGTGCCACCCAGATGTCCCCTCTACAGTCCTTCAAATGGAAAACTGGACTTACTCAACTTGATTCAATTCAACAAACATTTTGAAAACACCTACTGTGTGCCTGACATTGTGCTAAGGCTGAGCAGGGGGATGAGACTGGCACTGGACTTGTTGTTTCATTGCTATAGGGAGCTGCCAGTTGGATGCTCCCTCTTCAATGCAGATTGAGACCTCTGGCAGTTTTTAGTCTCAAGAAATTTCCTGGGGCATCTCAGAGCTTAAGTGACTGGTCCAGGCTCGCAAAGATGCTGAGGATACGAAGATGCTGAAATGAAATAGCCCTTGCCCTCTAGGGTCTACCATTCTACTTGAGGGAGGTAGGAGGATACAATATGTGACTAACCAGCAAGCAGATACCAGATACATAGAGAGGGACACAAAGACATCTTCAGAGGGGAGACTGCTGCCCTTTAGGTAAACTATAACAGGATGCCTCCCCTATTAGTCAGGCTGCTTACTGCATATTTTATGATGGATACCAAGACCCTGCTCTGGGGGAAGGGGGAGGAGGGACCCTTGGATGGATTCCTGGGCAAGGTGCACAGCTGGCTCCTGAGTAATTGTTGGTTGTTGAGTCACAGAGGACATGTGTGTCTGTGCATATGTTAGGGTCTTCAAAGACCAGTGCTGATGAATGTGCAAAGCAGGGGTGTAGTAATTACTTCTAGGGACTTCAGGAGTTCTCCCATTGACATATCAGTCCCCCCAAAGCCAATGTGCCTGTGTTGATCACGTTGAACCCTTGATCACAGGTGTTAACATATGAAAGTGTTTTCTAAGCTCTGGCTTCTTGTCTGAAAAAGAGAAAGACTTAGGAAATCCAAACACTCTTGTGAAATCCAAACACCTTTTCATCTCCTAATGGCCCCCAAGGGCCTATCATCAAGGCTCAATCAGTCAGCTGAACAGAGAGCTTCTTCATTTTAAATTGTCAGCAGTGGTACAGAGCAGGTGGAGTTCTGGGAGGGGGAAAGAGCCCCAGCTTTGGAGTCAGAGGACCTGAGAGACTGAATCCCTCCTCTGCTGTTTGCACTCCCTGAGTGACCTTGGACAAGTCATTACAGTGTTTTAGGACTTGGTTTCCCCCTCTGTGAAATGAGAGCATTGAACCGAAGTGATTTTTTGAGATCCCTTCCAGCTGTACAATCCATACTTCCATGAATTTGGTTGTGATTTTATTGTGTTCCTGTTATTAAGTGAAGAAGTGGAAGGGATTCAGTGAGAATATGACCTGAGTGCTAGGAGTCAATTCAATCTGATTTAACAAAGAGTTATTAAGAGACAGTATGGAGGGGTGGCTAGATCATTTGCCTCTGGGACAAGAAGATCCAAGTTCAAGTCCTGTCTCTGATATATACTAACTGTGTGACCCTGGGTAAGTCATTTAACCTCTTAGGGCTTCAAGTGACTCTCTAGGACTATGAGATGAAGAACATATTCCGACCTGAGTTAGTAAGAGGTTTCAATAGGCATTCCATATACTAGTGAAATCATAGATCTTTAAAACACATCTCAGGTGGTGTACTAGTTATTAGGGACATAAAGATGAAAATGAGCCAGTCCCTCCCTTCAAGGAGTCTACATTCTC